>NW_027195200.1:85000-142500 GCF_038502225.1 Cherax quadricarinatus | reverse complement strand
CTAGCTCTTTCCTCACGATCAAGTCTATCACGCTCTTTTTGGTCTTCTCGCTCTCTCTCTAACTGTCTTTCTCGGATTTCTCTCTCAATTCTCTCTCTCTCCTTTTTCTCTTCTCTTTCGATTCTATCTCTCTCCTTATTCTCTTCTCTTTCTAGCTGTCTTTCTTCTCTCTCTTTCAAGTCTTTCCTGGATCTTAGCACTAATGAAAGATTCTAAATTTTTCCCTGTTATTCCTAACTTACTTCCAGCGTTCATCCAAAACTGGTATTCCTCCATACTTGCAAGAATAACTTAAACTATCAGGGGAAATGAAACGGGTGTTAAAGAAAACGGAGGGTTCAGTTCCTGCTCTGCTCAAACTGTAAATAAACCAGAGGGCTCGATCCCTGCTTCAATTAAACAATATGTATTAATTAAAACGAAGGGTTCTATGCCGGCTCCGAGCAAACAGTAAGTAGAATGGGGTCACTTGACCATCCAATCTTCTCACCAACAAATCAAGAGTGTCCTATGACAGTTCCCTTGATATAATAAAGAGCTCAATGAAACAAATTGTCACTGGAAAATCTCTGGTCCCTAGAGTCTAATCCTCCAAAGTGTTTCAAGCTCCAAAAGGTGGCAGAATTAAATATTATATCCTGCCTGACTTGACTTACAATAAATTGAGACTATAACAATCACCAAATCTTTCAAATACCTGTACTGTAGTCCTACCATAGAGAATGATTACTCATGGCTGGTGGTAACCATCTGTGGTATGCGGCGTTGAAGTTCCAATGGTAGATTCGAAATGGAGCTGAATCTTGATTCAGTCTAGTTGATCCTGGCAAGGTCGCCACTTGTGAAGGCTTACTCAGCCCTGTAATAACTTCAGACAGTATTACCAAGGCTGGCTCCTCCTCAGGAAAATTAATGAATAGAAAAAGAAATAATAACAAACATAAACACTTTATTATACAGAAAATATAAAATATAAAACACTTAAATATGAAATATTAATCCTACATTGAAGAAAATGAAAAATGAAAAATATAAATAAATGAATTCAACGCTAATATATATAGGGGTGTCTGGTGTTGGTGACACTGTTGTTTAAATCGTAGCCGTTGGTGATGATGGGGGGGGGGTCGCAGGTGTTGGTTACGACCCACTGGCTAGTTCTTCACAGTATAGCTGTGAGTATTATATCCCGATGACAGGAAAGCAGGTTCTTTACCACTGCAATGATGTGGGGTTACGTCCTGCAATTTCATACAGGTGCACAGGTAATTAAATCCAAAATGTGACGTCTCCAGGACGTTAGTCCGTCTCCATCAGTTCTTCTCGTTGATTGACAGGTGACCCTCTCTGTCATCCAAGCTGAAAAGATAGACAGGTTACCCACTGCTTAAATAATCACTCTCCATGATAAGTTCAATACCTAAAAGACGTGGTGATTATTACAACAGTCAACTTAGAGCAAGGCTGAAAAGACTAATTTTATTATTGGTCAAAAGTGAAGCTTTCAACCAATAAATCCACTAGAATACAAGGCAGGCATGTACTTACAGTAGTGTTGGGAGCTGAGAGTCGAGTGATTTACTGTTTGACCAGAGCCCCACACGTCACCTTTTGGGAGGGGGAAGAGGGAGGGGAAGGGATAGTGGGAGCTAGACTGACCCTACATTAACAAGCAGCCGGCAATCAAACTATCACTTTAGGGGTGGGGGAGAAAAGGCGGGAATAGTGGGAGCTAGACTTACCCTACCTTAACAAGTAACCGGCAATGAAACTATTGTTACTATATACTCCCTCACTACTCCTATCTACTGAACTTTTCCCTCACACTGTTCTATGTAATCTATTATTTCAGGAATATAGCTAGTATTTTCCTGGGTGAAAACTGAGATAAAGTATGTATTTAGAATTTCACACATATCCTTATCACTGTCCGGGAGGTCCGGGACACTCCTAGCAGCTCGGAAGAAGGCTGCCATTGTACCCATTCCAAAGCCCAAGGACCCAGGCAGTATGAGACCCACATCGCTGACCAGGTTGCACGGGATTCAAAGACTAACCCAAAAAGGTTCTTTCAGGTATACACAAGTAAGATTAGGGACAAGATTGACCCACTTAAGAGTAACTCTGGAGTTACTCTTAAGTGGGTCAATCTTGTCCCTAATCTTACTTGTGTATACCTGAAAGAACCTTTTTGGGTTAGTCTTTGAATCCCGTGCAACCTGGTCAGCGATGTGGGTCTCATACTGCCTGGGTCCTTGGGCTTTGGAATGGGTACAATGGCAGCCTTCTTCCGAGCTGCTAGGAGTGTCCCGGACCTCCACTTGTTTATGACGTCTAGTATGGCCTCCCATCCACTCTGACCAACCTGTGCAATCATGGAGTACGTAACACCATCGATGCACGGGGCAGTGTCACCTGTGTTCTTAATGACACGTCGAAGTTCCAAGTCCGCGAGGTCTTCATCAATCACATCTTCCGACTCACATGCAGCTTGTATAGTTAACTGGCGTTGTGGCAGAAGATCTGTCTGTATATTCTGGATGTCCTGTGGGAGCTGAGTGGAGGCTCCCCTGGAAGTGAAAAGCTCCACTAGTTTCTCAGCTTCCTGGGATGGGTTTGGGTGTGCTGGTGGCCTCGACTCACTCTTGCCAGTTGCTATGTTGAGCTTGCCCCATATCTCAGATAAGGTGGTGCGATGCCTGAATGTTGAGCACCACTCAAGCCATTTCTCAGTTTTTACTCTGAGAGAGACTCTGTGGGCATGCTGCACAATGGCTCTCAGAGTTTTCCTGTTCTCTGCTGTAGGGTTACGCCTATATAGCTTCTTAAAAGAGTTGATGCGGTGGTTCTGCTCTCGCACCTCGTCGTTGTAGAACCACCAGTCTCTTTTGTGAGTGCGTCCTGCAGACTTCTTTGGAATTGTGCACTCTGCTGCCTGGATGAAAACAGTGATTAGATCCTGTTCAGCTGTATCACAGTCTTCAAATAGAGAGTATGTGGACCACCAGTCATGAAGATAATCCTGGAACACCTTCCAGTTGGCCCTCTTTACGTCCCATCTAGGAGGCAGCACAACTGTAGGAGACCTGTTGATGTTGAAGGTGGTGATCACTGCAAAGTGGTCACTGACAAGGTGAGGATGAGTTTCCCGTGTGGCTCCTGCTGCGAGTTGTCTTGACCCGAAGGTAAGGTCGATGCAACCACCCAACAGGTGTGTGGGATCTCCATTGTTCAGCAACTTTACCTCTGGAATATCGTGTAGGAGCATTGCTACGTGTCTGCCAGCAGCATTGGTTGCTGAGTGAGAGTGCAGCATTGGGTGATGTGTGTTGAAATCTCCACCCACAATAATACACTCAGTGCGTGCTAGCGTGAGGAGCTCTGCAATGTCGAGGGTGTGTCTTGGGTTCTTGTAGATGTTATAGATGGTAATGGGCGCCCCAGGTATGTGCACAAGGATGGCCTGTACCTCGACATCCTCCCCACAGTCCACAGGGTTGGCTATAACCTCGTGAGGTATTGTATTGGATACAAATACAGCTGTGCCTCTGCAGTAAACTCCCGCGTCCATGTGCTGAAAATACCCAGCAAAACCGGGTAGTCTTGGGCAGATAGTCGGGACAGTCAGAGTTTCTTGTAGCGAGACGATGTCAACCCGATCTCGAATTACTGCCTCCAGCAAGAGGTGCTGTTTGCCCCTCAGGCCCCGAATGCTCCATTGTAGGACATTGAGGGTGTGATTTGGCACCGAGGTTATTCCGTCGCTGTTGTTTCCTGAGCTGGAGACTGAGCTCTGCCCGCTCTGAGAACCTGCAAATTCAATGCGTCCACCGTCTCTTCCTCGGTCAGTAAGCACACTCTCAGGAGCGTACTGACCATCTGCCGGAATATGCTCTGTTGTTCCGTGGAGTTGTGTTGCAAATAAGATCCGTGAACACCTTGATGAGTGCAACGAGATCCTCCCTGGTGAGGGCCTGCTTTGGCATTGGGTTCGAAACAGTGGATATTACCTGGGCTGTTGTTGTCTATAGGGACTGTTGAGTGTTGGATTTCTTTATTGTATGCACCGTGATCTGTTGATGTATACCAAGTTGGGTAGCCGGGATCTGCTGGCGAGGTGCCAGTTGAGCCTGCAAAGCGGCTGTGTCGGGTAAGGAGTGCCTGCGTTGTCGTGCTATGGCTGGTGGGGGCTCGTTTAGTGCCGCCTGCTGATCGCGTTGACCAGATGTACCCTGTTGACGCCTCCTGTTCCTATTGTTTCTGTTTCATCGTTGAGGTAGGGGTGCAGGAGGTTCTTGACCAATAACACCTGGTTGAGGCATCGAGGGTTGGGAATTCCTGGGCATTGAGTTGGGTTAGCTGATGAGAGATCTGCGGTGTGGCAGGGTTCTCTGTACCCATCGTCTGCTGAGAGTGATGATCCATGTAGAAGTATACACAAGGCAAGAACTGGACTTCTTGTGAAGGAGTGGCGGTAGTACGAAGGAATGCATCCCAAGGCTCTTGTGTTTTAACCTTCTTGGCTGGTAGCTGAGACGATTGAGGTGAGGCGTCTGACTGGTCCGTTGTTATGGAGGTGGAAGCATGTGCTGGTGGACCTTCATTGGAGTCGGTCTGCGTCTCAGTAGTCTCTGACTGGTCCATCTCTGTGTCGGGAGGAAGGTGTGGTAGCGGCTGAGCAGCAGTAGTGTTGGTGACATTTGCAGTGGATTTTATGATCTCTGTGGAAGGTGGAGATGCAGGGAATGTGAAACCAGGCATGTTGTTGAGCTTGAAGAGTTCGTCGATGGTGGTGTTGATGGAACCAGGTTCAGCTACATTCTGCATATAAGCATACATGATGCAGTAAAGAATCTTGGTGGAGCCGCCAGCAAGAGCTGGCGAAGAAGTGGTAGATGCAGCTTGCGTGGCTTGAAGAATCTTGGTAGTATCTGCTTGAAGCTTGGTAATAGCAGTATATGTAGTCGCTTGTGCAGTGGGTTTTTTTGGTTGTTGGAGTTGTTTCTTAAGTATATCTCGTCTGGTTGGGCACTTGGCAGCAAGAGTATGGTGATCATTCTTGCAGTTCAAGCATTTAGGTGGAGAGTCAGTAGTGAACGTCTTGAAGTCATGACCTTCTTGGTCGCAGGTGGAGCAGAACTTCTTATTCTTGGCAGGGCAGTCTTTGGTGGTATGTAGGTATGAGTAACAGTTGGAACACTGTGGAATTTGATGGATTTTTTCTGCTTCGATGAAGGCTGGATTGATGTGGAAGTAGTGAATAGCCAGTCCTTCAGCGAGAGCTCTGGCTGCCATGTTGACGTCACTGAAGGTGACCTTCAACATGGAGGAGGCATTGGGTATTTTGGTAATGAATTCCACCATGGCCCAAGGGTTCTATGCTTCAATGGACGACTTGATTTCTTCGGTAGCCTGGGCAGCGATGAGCCTGTCGAGTCTCTTGAGGAATACAGTTCTCCTGGCCCTCAGAGCTTGGAAAGTCAAGACAATAAATTCCTGATCTCGTAGAGTGATTGTAGCAGTTATAGAGTGATTGTAGCAGCCTCGGTGTCGTCAGTACAGACGACAAAGAAGGCCTCTTTGAGCGACAGAATCACATTAAACTTGACTTGCAGTCTGTCACTGACAACAGCTGCAAGTGCTAGCTTGGACGAGTTACTGACTGTCCCACTCTCTGGTTTGATCTTTACCCTGTTCGAGAAGCGCATCATGAAGTGTGGTTTACGTCTGCTGTGAAGCAATCTGTTTAGACTCAATAACCCCACTTGGTAAACCATCAGATGCAGCATTCTCCACCTGACCCAGCATTCTGAACCTGACTATAAATACTCGTGTACCTTCCACCCCAGGTAGATCTGTTTGTGACTTGAAAAAGCTCACTGTGTGGGCGAAACGTTGTCAATAAAGGATCACATTATACTGCATATGTGTTTATATGATCAGCAAGCACAAATAGCATAGATGAGATAAGGTTAAATGAGTGAATGGTACAGTGTAAGAAGGGCAGATTGTGGCACGAAGTATCATGTTTTGGAAAGGATCCCAACCGTTTTGGATACCTTTTTTGTTATGTGTTGGATATGGGCGCTGAAATTCAGGTTGTTGTCGAGGTGCAGGCCTAGGAATTTGCCCTCATCATGTCGATCTTAATGTTAAGTTGTCCAACACCTGTTCTGTTACCAAATATAATAGTAAGCTTTGTCAGTATTAAGTGTTTATTGGCTGTCATCCAAGTAGATATTTTGAGTAGCACCTCGTTAACAATGGTGTTAAGGATGGCAAGATTTGGGTGGGAGATGACATAAATCGTGTCATCAGCAAAGAGAATGGGTTTCAGGTGTTGTGATACGTTGGGAAGATCATAGATGTATAAAAGGAGGAGCAGGGGACCAAGGACATTTCCCTGTGGTACTCCCATATCAAATGGCCGTGTTGATGATGGTGACATACTGATACCTATTAGTAAGGTAGGATTTGAAATATGCAAGTGCATGGCCTCTTATACCATAATGGTCGAGTTTTGGAGTAGGATGCCGTGATCTACTGTGTCAAAAGCACAGAATGCAGATACACAAATAACCCGCACATAGAAGAGAGGAACTTATGACATCGTTTTGCTTCCCTTTTCTATGTGTGGGTTATTTGTGTATTGTTCCAGTCACGGTATTGTGCTTTTTTCTTTGTTATTTAGAATGCAAATAAAGTATACACAGACTTTGCAAAAGCCTTTGACAAGTGTGACCATGGTGTAATTGTCGTGGGGGTTCTTAAAAGGAGATTTGAGGGTTGAAGGTAGACACACTTGTTGGATGGTAACGCTATATTGTCAGACTGTGGTAATGGAGAGATGGAGCCCAGCCTGCCAACTCAATGCCTGGATGTCTATCTGCCGACTGAGAGGGAGGCAGAGGTACGAACGTATACATGCGCATCCCGTGACGTCACACAGTCACTCGGCCTAAAAGGGATCTTCTATATAAAGCACATGGATGGTACTATGATACGCTATACAACACATATAAGGGGGATCAGCAACTATGCTGACAGCTCGGTCATGTTACGTATGTCGTCTCGACATACACTACTATACTATAGGCTGAACAGGCAGGTGGTTCTGGGCTGATTCTATACAATAACAAAGACATATATAACTTAGAACTAATGGATGGTATCATAATGGATGTTAACATAATGAGTTTTACGTAATGGGTGTTAACGTAATCACTTTTAACGTAATGCATTACGACTTATAAGAACAATTCATTGTACAATATGGATGGAATTGATCGATCGATCTGTATTCATGCACTCTACGGATTCTGAGGAAGAATATATAAATATATACAAGGTGAAATTAACAGCAAAGACATCTGGTGCGCACTCAGATCATTACTGTCAAATTCTCAGAATATGAATTGAACGTGAACACGAAAAAAAAAAAAAATCTGAAAAAACTGATAAGTTAATAACAAACAGTTGACAATTTACTTCATCTCGGACATCTAGTTATACAGACTATGTACATTTAAACCCAATTCTGCGAGGGTGAGGTTTACATATGCAGAATGGTTATCATCTCTGGGAGGATCGAATTCCTCTGCAATGGCTAACACATGCCTTGACTGAGGGAGATCTAAACGAGTATCTACAAAAGATACTTGTGGGTTTCTCATTACTTGTCGAGTACTCAAGGAGTAACGACATTCAGGTTGAATATCTGACTGAGTATTTGAGGTAGAGGGTACAGAGTCAAGAGGATTTTCAGCATCTGTCACATTAGTCTGGGTAGCAATATCATCAACATCGCATACTAATTTCATATGATCTAAATGCGATTCTTTGTACTTACCAGTACTAATTTCTCTAACCTTATACTTATTGCCCGAGTTATGTTCTACAACTCAATAAGGGCCGACAAACTTTTGATCGAGCTTAGGCATTTCGGATGTTTTGTTGAAATTTATCAGCATTACTCTTGAACCTACTTTTACTTTTGATGGCTTAGCACGGCTATTAGTTACTCTAGTAAATTCTGCTGTTGATTTATGAAGTGTTTCACGGATTCTTCTAAAAACACTGAGCCATGCTGATACGAGTTGCTATGAAATCATCAGGGTTGTAATTGGGTTTTGGAGTGGAATATAACAACTCATAGGGTAAACGCTTGTCTACACCATACAATGCATAATGTGGAGTATCACCTATGGAAGCATTGTAAACAGAATTTATGGCACATTGAACACCTGGTGTAACTTCATCCCAAGTTTCACTATTGGGGTTGATAGTGGCTCTCAGGACATCAAGTACTTTCTTATTGGTTCGTTCAGCTAACCCATTGCTGGCAGGATGATGAGGAACAATGGTGGATTTAGAGATCTTGTACAAAGTACACAAATTTTCAAGAATCTCATTACAGAATTCACCTCCATTATCTGTTACTAAGGACTTAGGGGTGGTATGCCTGCAGATAATGCGTTCTTTAAACGCTTTAGCTACTGTCTCTGCAGTCTTATCTGCAATAGGAACTAACTCACAATATCTGGTGAAATGGTCTACCATAACACACAGATGTTTGTTGCCTTGGAGGGAACATTTAAAATTGGTTAACAAGTCAAGGGCAACTCTTTCCCACGGTTCGCTAGTGGTTGGGTACACTTGGATTGGATTAGGACCATTGACATTTCCTTTATGTTGCATACAAACACTACATTTCTTAAGATACTCGGAAATGTCAGTTGCCATACGTGGCCAAAAGTATTTCATTCTGGCTTGTTTCACAGAACGATCCACACCAGGGTGTGCAACACCTGGTGCATCATGAACTAGCTGTAGAGCTACGTTCACTAGTGACTGTGGAATTACTAACTGGTAAACTCTTCTGCTAGGAGTACTCAACTCGACTATTCGATACAGTAATTCTTGGCTCATTACAAAGTCACTAATTGGTACTGGTGGCTTCACAGTCAGAATAAGATCTTCCTGGAGCAGGAATCGAATCACCAGAACACAAGGGATCGGTTCTTTCTTGCTGGAGGAATGAACAAACTCGGTGGAGTGGATGACTCTCCCCAGTTTAAAAAAAATTAACACTATAACATGCAATATGAGCATGGGAGAACGAATCTACTATCTCACTGCAAGCACAGGGAAAAATAAATGAACATGGTGAACAATGCTGATATTCAACTAAGTCACACACAGTGACACGAGGTATCAGCTAAAAAGAAACTTCACTTACAAACGTTAACAACATGTGAAAGTTACTCGAGAAATAACTTCTTACATTGCACTGATTACTGTCAACGAGGATGGGATCACAATTTGGAACACAAGGGACAACAACAACACTCAAGTGAGCACACTATCCACAGAAACGTCTTTCTGCAATGGCTTGTGGCATCAGCAAGAGATGGTATAACTCGTTGCAAGTAAAGTTCTTCTCAAAGTGTCCACTGGGAAGGAACGAGTACTTGAACAAGTCGCCATCGCAAGGATAGTAGTCTCAGCACTAGGTCCTCTGCAAGGTGCACTATCATGCATGCACGATATGTGGCTTGAGTCCAGACAGGAGTGACAGTATTACTAGTGCCTGATCGCTCGGCTACGTTAATAAGTAATTCACGGATCTATAGGAACTTAATCTGAACTTCACATTTTGCAGCACTTTAACAAGTCTCGGATACAAGCTGTGAGAACAAACACATTGCTCAAAGGCTAGGTATTGTCTTTCGGTCAGTAAGGGAATATTGGTACTGTGGACTGATTCATATTGACTTTGACTGGCATGATACACTAAGTGAACGTTCAAAAGTGACTGGGTCATCTTCTCAGTGAACTTACGGAAGGACATAAAGGCAAGAAAAATAGAGAGAATGACGCAATAAGCTTAAATGGGAAGAAATTGCTTAACTATTCTGCATAAGTAAATAAAAATTGACAGGTCACACTTTAAGCAAGGAAACTCACAGTCACAAAAGATAATACTCAACTGAATAAACAACACTTTGAAAATCAAGAGAACTTGTACTTTACTCAAATCTAATTTGCTCAAATTTTACTTGAAATTGAATGAATGGCACAGTGAGTTGTCTTTACTTTCAATGCAATAGGGAAATTTAACAATAAATGATAAAATGGACTCAGTAAAGCTTGTGCAAAATAAAACAAACTGGGAAACAATTCACTGAAATAAAATAAAATGGCACAGAAAGAATAAAATATTATGCACAGAACAGAGCATATGAAACTGCACTGAAATAAACTGTAGCAATATTGCAAATAACAATTGCTAATCAAGATTATTGCACAACAATACTTAAAATTTCTGCAAGAAAATTTTTAATGACAACACAATGTTTGCACAAGAACTATTGCAAAATGAGTCAATGTGCAATAATAAAAAAAAATTACACACACAAGAAAATACTGTTTACAAGAAAATATTATTATCAAGGAATGAACTGAGGGAACACTAACTCTTAACTGCAACTTAAGCAACACTTAACAAGCAAAAGAACAATTTACTTTAAAAGAAGAACTTAAAAATTGCACTAAGAGTGAATTTGTTCAATGAAATATGAAAATATGTTAGATACAAAACACAGAACAAAAAAGGCTTGAACACTTACAGTGATGCAGAACACAACACATCAACATAAACACAATACTAGAATTTTCTTGCTATGAAACTTGATATGTGAAAACTTTGAAAAGATAATTATCTTGCTTGAACAAAATAATGGCACTATTGTCTGTGGAAATAAGACAAATTAGACACTGGTTAAATGAAAGGAATTAACACAAATAAATGTTCAACACACACAGAGAAAACAAAGCAAGAATACACAAATGCTGGGATAAAAATATAACACACAACACTGAGTTGTGATGCAGAATACAAGGTAATACATTAGTGAATTGCTTCACTGCAACACTATGAACACAAGGTGATTGTGAAGTGTAACACAAGTTCTATACTGCTCATATGTTGCACACACAACAAAGGAAAAACACTAGGTACTTACTTCAAGTGTATAAAAAATAGAAGCACAACACAACAGACATGTATTAATGCACGGAAATTAACACTGAATTAAGAAGGGAAAAAAATTTATTGCAAACAGTATATAATAAACACCGAGTCCAATCAAGAGTCACTGAATGTCACTAAGAAAAATCACTGGAACACAAAATAAATGTCTCAACACTCGCAAATGCCTCTATGAAAAATATTATCACTGTAACGACTTGGTGAAGAATTAGGTAGAAGGTCGGTGGAGGCTGTTTATGTCTCGTGGCTGGCTACTGTCCTCACTGATCGAAGTATTTGCGCTTAAATCGACGATGAACTCACACAGGAGGCTTTCAATGGTGGCGCCAAACACACTCTAGCTCTTGACCCCCTATGTGGTCCTTAAAATATGGTGCTAGTACCAGTAGTAAGATTACCATAACAGTGGTAGAGGTTGGGTGAGTGGGTGAATGGCTGAGTGAGGCGTCTGAGGCTGTGGTGTCGAGTGGGTGGGTGGGTGGTCTGAAACAGGGCTAAGGCCGAGACCGCGTGGTGAGTGGGCCTATGGGATGAACGGCGTAAGCCTCACTGAGGACACCCTGACTGGCGTGAAGATATTCTAAGCTGGCTGGCTTAAAAACAAACCCACGAATTACCACAACACCACAGAGATGAAAAAGAGCACTCAGAATGGCTTGGAGCTTGAAACACAAGCGATGAAGACTGAACTCACGTGGCTTGCTTGAGTACTGGGCTAAGACACCTGGGTTAGTTGCTTGCTGGCTTATCTTAACCCTTCACACAGAATAGCTTGATACTTCTAACGATGAGCACAGCAGGGGTGGAAAGCTGGCTTGGCAGGCAAAAGCTGGATGGAGTAGGCTAGGCTGGACTGACTGGGTTGTTCTGACTCCCTCACCACAGTCTGTCTTACTGGCTTACTTTGCAAACTCGGGTCAACCCCTCGGGAGTGATGCAAATAACCAGATAAACACTAATACAAAGAGACTGACCGGTGAATAATGTAGTGGCTGGTAGACACTTGATTGAGGTAGCTGGCTGGGGTAGGTCGAGCATACCCTGCTTGGCACTGGTGACACGAAATGGCCGTCTTGCTGGTCGAAAGAAATCTCCAGAACATCGGCGTAATTATCATTTTACAGCCCACACCGCTGTCACCAATTGTCATAGGGATTCTTAAAGGAGATTTGAGGGTTGAAGGTAGACACGCTACTTGGATGGTAACGCTATATTGTCAGACTGTGGTAAGGAAGGGATGAGCCCAGCCTGCCGTGTCAAAGCCTGGATGTCTATCTGCCAATGAGAGGGAGGCAGAGGTACGAACATACAGAGTCACTCAGCCTAAAAGGGATCTTCTATATAAAGCACATGGATGGTACTATGATACACTATACAACACATATAAGGGGGATCAGCAACTATGCTGACATAATTGTGTATATGGACTTCAGTAAGGCTTTTGACAGGGTCCCACATCAGAGACTATTGAGGAAAATTAAAGCACATGGAATAGGAGGAGAAATTTTTTCCTGGATAGAGGCATGGTTGACAAATAGGCAGCAGAGAGTTTGCATAAATGGGGAGAAATCAGAGTGGGGAAGCGTCACGAGCGGTGTTCCACAGGGGTCAGTGTTGGGCCCCCTGCTGTTCACAATCTACATAAACGACATAGATGAGGGCATAAAGAGCGACATCGGCAAGTTTGCCGATGACACCAAAATAGGCCGTCGAATTCATTCTGACGAGGACATTCGAGCACTCCAGGAAGATTTGAATAGACTGATGCAGTGGTCGGAGAAGTGGCAGATGCAGTTTAATATAGACAAATGCAAAGTTCTAAATGTTGGACAGGACAATAACCATGCCACATATAAACTAAATAATGTAGATCTTAATATTACGGATTGCGAAAAAGATTTAGGAGTTCTGGTTAGCAGTAATCTGAAACCAAGACAACAGTGCATAAGTGTTCGCAATAAAGCTAATAGAATCCTTGGCTTCATATCAAGAAGCATAAATAATAGGAGTCCTCAGGTTGTTCTTCAACTCTATACATCCTTGGTTAGGCCTCATTTAGATTATGCTGCACAGTTTTGGTCACCGTATTACAGAATGGATATAAATTCTCTGGAAAATGTACAAAGGAGGATGACAAAGTTGATCCCATGTATCAGAAACCTTCCCTATGAGGATAGACTGAGGGCCCTGAAACTGCACTCTCTAGAAAGACGTAGAATTAGGGGGGATATGATTGAGGTGTATAAATGGAAGACAGGAATAAATAAAGGGGATGTAAATAGTGTGCTGAAAATATCTAGCCTAGACAGGACTCGCAGCAATGGTTTTAAGTTGGAAAAATTCAGATTCAGGAAGGATATAGGAAAGTACTGGTTTGGTAATAGAGTTGTGGATGAGTGGAACAAACTCCCAAGTACCGTTATAGAGGCCAGAACGTTGTGTAGCTTTAAAAATAGGTTGGATAAATACATGAGTAGATGTGGGTGGGTGTGAGTTAGACCTGATAGCTTGTGCTACCAGGTCGGTTGCCGTGTTCCTCCCTTAAGTCAATGTGACCTGACCTGACTAGGTTGGGTGCATTGGCTTAAGCCGGTAGGAGACTTGGACCTGCCTCGCATGGGCCAGTAGGCCTTCTGCAGTGTTCCTTCGTTCTTATGTTCTTATGTTCTTAAAACCATTAGAAGTGAGAATTTCACAACACTGTTATTTTTTACGTATAGCACAGGAGTCGAGCGCAATTTTGAACCATATTTGAGCTTGTAATAACCTGGCAAATTGGCAGGAAGCAAGAGTCATCTTCCCTTGTTCCTCTTGGCTTGATAGGAATATTTTAGAATCAGCAATTATTAAGCATTATAAGCATTCATTATACAATATCAGCGATGTTTTGTTCAAATTAGATGTGTTTTTAGTTGAGGCAATAGTACACAGTCAAAAATTGGGCTCTTATACGAGTGCATTAGATTTTCTTAAAAATGTAGTGTAACACCTAGGAATTATGGCCTATGTTTCCTGCAATTTATAAAGGTCGAACCAGAGTTTGCCTCAGAATCATTTGGGATGAATAACTGTGGCAGTCTTCATTATAATTATGGATGCCTCCCTCTTTAAATGAGTTTATTTTAATGAGCCCTCTTTCCCTTTCATAACTTTTAGAGGTCTCCCCTTTAAATGCTCCAGTTTTCTCATCTCTTTAAATGGATCCATCGAAGGAAGGTTACTCCATAATTGCCAGTGACTCCTATATTACTGGCAATATAATTGTGGAAAATTGCATTTATCTGAATGTATCATTATGTACATAACAGTAAATGAACAAAGATAATTATTATTTATCAGTTAGACAAGTAGGAATTTGGGACACCTAGGTCGCAAAAAATGTCCCCCTTGTATACCTACCACTGTCATATCCACAAGTTGCTCTGGACCTATTAATTACAAATGAAATTGGTACATACACCAGGAATTCTGGTAAATATAAATTTGTGGACTGTATATTAAAAATAATAAATGATTATATATATATATATATATATATATATATATATATATATATATATATATATATATATATATATATATATATATATATATATATATATATATATATACGCATATACATAACAGAAGGTGAATATCTTAAAATCACTCACCAATTTGACTGGAGATCAAGGTGTATCATACTCAGAAAACCTCACTGTCTATCTATGAAAATAACACTGGCCAGAGTTACAACATAAGACTTATCTGAGGTTCCTGGAGCTGTCTTGTCCAGTCGCCTGATATCTCAAGTTATGCAGGAATGCACATCCACCAATCTCGCCTCCTATTTGAGAGGTGTCAGCCCAATTTTACCTCTAGAGCACGAAAAATTCTTCCCATTATCACTAACGTTTTCTTGGCTCATTCAAAACACAATGGCGAGTGTCTTCCTGCGCAGGCGCTGGGTTTCCCATTTTCGATAACATACTTCTTTTAAAAATACACTTTTAATCAGGTTTATTTACACAGCATAATATTGGGAAATTATTTTCCACAATAATTATGTATGTAAAATTACTTATATTATGGCGAAATATGACTAAATTTTTCATTATTACCACATAACTTTCATTTAGGCTTCTTTTACAATATCAATGTTTGTGAGATTTTTCATCCCTCTGGTTATGGGTACTGGTATGCCTGGGGGCACTTCCTATTTCCTTCTCTCTCTCCCTCCCTCCCTCCCTCACTCCAGTGCATACATCCTACGGGATTCTTGTAAGAAATGGTGGTCCTATGGGTTAAGGCATTATGTGGTTTTCGCTTACCAAGAGGCGGGCCAAAGCATCATGGGTTCGAGTCCTTGGCTAGTCACAGTGTTGATATATATATATATATATATATATATATATATATATATATATATATATATATATATATATATATATATATATATATATATATATATATATATATATATATATATATATATATATATATGTATGTATATGTATATATATATATATATATATATATATATATATATATATATATATATATATATATATATATATATATATATATATATATATATATATATATATATATATATATATATATATATATATATATATATATATATATATATATATATATATATATATATATATATATGCAATAAGATCACAGTAAACAGGTGATTTCAAAATATGCAAAACAACCACTTTGAAAGAATAGAGAAGTTCCAAGCACTTTCGTGACTACTCACATTACCAAGGAACAATGAAAGTAAAGCATCAAAGGAAGGTATGTAAAGAGGTAGCCCACACCTCATTATCAGATCCCACAACAACGAAACACCTGACGCGAGACAGCAGGCCCGCCGGCCCAACTAGACTGGTCCTTAATACAACCCACCAACAAACTATTCTACCCAAGAATTAAGAAATTTAAAAAAATATTATTTGTCCAATGTATTATTAAATTCTTCCCAAATTCTATTAATTATAAATGGATATAATTTATATAAACCAAGGGAAATATTCATATTATTGTCAAAACTGCTTATTATTAAACAAGATTCAATTACATTCCTGTCGACCATGGACTTGCTTGATACTACTTTCTCAACTTTTTGAAAATCAATTGGATGGTTAAAATCTCTTACATGAATAAATAGAGCATTGGAATCTTGTCCAGTTCTAATGCTATATTTATCTTGTTTTAATCTTAGTTCGAGATTTTTACCAGTTTGACCGTAATAAACTTCAGCAAATTTTACAAGGAATCTTATAGACACATCCATCAGCATTTTGGGGGGAATTCTTCATCAAAAGTTTTTTTACTGTATCAAGATTTTTGAATACAACTTTAATATTAAAAGTCTTAAGAAGAGAAGGCATATCAACCAAGTTTTCATGGTAAGGGAGAACCAACATATTTTTAGTTGAATAAGGCTGGTTGTCTCTTTTTGGATTGTAAAAAGTATTTCTAGCAACTTTAAAAGATTTATCAATTACATTTCTTGAGTATTTCAAATCATTACCTATTGCATAAATTTTGGATATTTCCTCATCTATGAACTCTGGACTACAAATTCGTGAAGCTCTCAAAAACATTGATGAGAAAACAGACAGTTTGACTCTATCTTGATGGGAAGAATAATAGTGGAGATAGGAACAGTTATTTTTAGGTTTTCTGTAAATTTTAAATTTGAATTCATTATTACCCTTAATAATTAAAACATCTAGAAAAGGCAATGAGTTATTTTCTTCAAACTCAACAGTAGAGTTTATAGAATGGGCTAAGCTATTTAATTTGCCAAGGAAATGGTGTATATCTACACTTTTGGGCATAAGACACAAAATATCATCAACATATTTGAACCTAATTTGCCCGAAATGTATATATATATATATATATATATATATATATATATATATATATATATATATATATATATTATTTATATTTCATATTAACGCATCGGCCGATTCCCACCAAGGCAGAGTAGCCAGAAAAAGAAAAACTTTCATCATCATTCACTCCATCACTGTCTTGCCAGAGGGATGCTTTACATTAAAATTTTAAAACTGCAACAATAACACCCTTTCTTCAGAGTTCAGACACTGTACTTCTCATCTCCAGGACTCAAGTCCGGCCTGCCGGTTTCCCTGGGGTATAATGGTAATCCCCCTTATGCTTGCTAAGAGGCAGTTGAACAGTCTTGGGCCCTGGACACTAGTTGTGTTGTCTCCCTGTGTACTCGTGGCGCCCCTGCTGCTTTTCACAGGGGGAAAGTTGCATCTCCTGCCGAGTCTTATCCTTCCACAGGGAGTGATTTTCGTGTGCAAATTTGATACTAATCCATCTAGGATTTTCCAAGTGTATATCACCATATATCTCTCTCGCCTGCATTCCAGGGAATACAGATCAAGGGCCTTCAACCGTTTCCAGTAATTTAGGTATCTTATCGTACTTATGTGTGCCGTCAGCAGGTCAGCAATTTCACCTGCCTTGAAGGGGGCCGTTATTGTACAGCAGTATTCCAACCTAGAGAGCACAAGCGATTTGAAGAGAATCATTATGGGCTTTGTGTCCCCAGTTTTGAAGGTTCTCATTATCCATCCTATCATTTTCTTAGCAGATGCGGTAGATACATAGTTTTGGTCTTTGAAGGCGAGATCCTCTGACATTATCACTCCCAGGTTCTTCACATTACTTTCTCGCTCTATTGTATGTTAGAATTTGTAGTATACCCTGATACAGTTGTAATTTAGTCAAGTTTTCCATATCTGAGTAGTTGAAATTTCTCTTCATTGAACTTCATATTGTTTTGAGTGGCCCATTTGAAGATTTGGTTTATGTCTGCTTGGAGTCTCGCAGTGTCTTCGATGGAGGTCACTGACATGGCAATCCGGGTGTTATCCGCAAAGGAAGACACAGAGGTATGGCTTACATCTCTGTCTATATCAGAAATGAGGATGAGGAATAGAATGGGAGTGAGTACCGTGCCTTGTGGATCAGAGCTTTTCACTTTAGCTGCCTCAAATTTTACTGTTTACTATTACTCTTCTTGTTCTTATTGTAAGGAAGTTATAGATCCATCTAACAACTTTTCTTGTTACTAATTTATCACACATTTTATGTGCTATTACACCATGGTCACATTTGTCGAAAGCTTTTTGCAAAGTCTGCATATACTTCATCAGTAATTTCTATATCCTCTACAGCATCCAGGACCTTGTCATAGTGGTCCAATAGCTGGGACAGACAGGAGAGACTTGCTTTAAACCCATGTTTCCCTGGGTTGTGTAACTGATGGTTATCTAGGTGGTTGGCAATCTTGCTTAGAACCCTTTCAAAGATATTCATTATGGGATGTTAGTGCTATCGGTCTGTAGTTCTTTGCAATTGCTTTGCTGCCACCTTTGTGGAGTGGGGCTATGTCTGTTGTTGTTAGTGAGTGTGGAACGACCCCTGTGTCCATGCTCCCTCTCCATAGAATGGTGAAAGCATGTGACAGGGGCTTCTTGCCGTTCTTGATGAACACGGAGTTCCATGAGTCTGGGCCTGGGGCAGAGTGCATGGGCATGTCATTTATTGACTTTTAAAAGTCTAGTGGTGTTAGGTTAATATCCGAGATTTTTGAGATGACCAGATTTTGGGTCTCGTTCATAAAGAATTCATATGGATTGTCGACCCTTAGTCTGGGCAGTGGGTCGCTGAACACTGAGTCATATTGTGACTGTTATGTCTGGTGGTGACTGTTATGTCTGGTGGTGAGAGGTGGTGACTGTTATGTAATATCTCACCCATTTCTTGGCTGTCATCTGTGTATATTTCATTATGCCTAAGCAGGGGCCCGATACTGGATATTGTTTTTCCCTTAGATTTGGAATAAGAGAAGATTTTTTTTTTCAATTAAGATTCCTTCAGCTTAATTTCGATATTTGCAATATCACTAAGCAGTGCCTTCCTTCGTATTTCAGATGTATTGGCCCCTCTCAGCAGCTCTGTGACTCTTCACCTTCGTTTGTATAGGGAGCATCTCTCTCTTTCTAGTTTACATCTTCTCTTTTTTTTCTTGAAGAAATGTGTCCTCAAGGACAAACTGAATGACCTGAAGAGAATGGAGGAGAGAATAAGCGATCTTGATGCCCATGATGCCCTGTGTCTCCTCACAAGGTGTCTTTCTATGCCAAGATTCATTCCATGAGGTGTGCACCCTCTTTTGACAATCCAACACTCGACGAATATGATGCACACCCGAGGTCAACCATTAGGAAGGCACTGAACCTGCCACTAGAGGATCGACACAACCATGCGGTGGGACACCCTTGCAGACTCCTCCAGTAGACCAGCTCCTCCCAAAGAGCACATACAGCTCCACTGGAGCAAACCGATTATGGAAAAAATCGCCAACGTAATGCTCTGCAACACTTCAGGAAAGGACAAAGCTCATCTCCTAGCGGTGAAGGCACCACACTCAGGAGATTTCCTTCTAGCTGTTCCCAGTTCGTCCCTGAGCACTCGACTCGACGCATAGGCCATTTGGATTGGTGTTGCTCATCGCCTAGCCGCCCCAATCCTCACCGACCATAGGTGCATTTGCCTGGGACTACACTTATGCTGCCACATTGGCAGACACCTACTTGCCATACTCTGTAGCTGAAAGGGGTGGAGCTGCTAGCCACAGGGAGACCCAGAAGTCCCGCAAATATGAAGACATTCCCCCTTGCTGTAACTTCATCCCAATAGGATCAGAGACCCTTTGAGCATCGGGCAAGTGTGCTCTAAAGTTCCTCAAAGAGCTGGGTGAAAAACTCATTATAGAAACCAAGGACCACAGGGTGGCCAACATCCTCTTTCAGAGACTCCGTGTTGCGATCCAGAGGGGGAATGCCTGCAGCATTTTGGGCATGCGGCCCACCACCGGGCAGCTGGAGTTGTTATCTATGTTGTTTTACTCTCTATTGAATTTTGACTTTAAATAAAATATATACTAAATACAGGGGGTGGTTGGAGAAAATTTTCAAACAACTTCAGGAAGAACCTTGTGTTTTTCCTGAAGCAAGTTTATTCTTTTCTCTGAGGATGAGGGTCCCCTGGACAGTTTTATATATATATATATATATATATATATATATATATATATATATATATATATATATATATATATATATATATATATATATATATATATATATATATATATATATATATATATATATATATATATATATATATATATATATATATATATATATATATATATATATATATATATATATATATATATATATATATATATATATATATATATATATATATATATATATATATATATATATATATATATACATATGCAATAAGATCACAGTAAACAGGTAATATCAGAATATGCAAAAGCAACCACTGTGAAAGAATAGTGAAATTCCAAGCACTTTCGTGACTTCTCTTATTGCATATATAAATATGCAAGAACAATCCCTGGGGAACGTGAATGATAGCTTTACAACTTTCTTGTTACAATCAACACTTTTCCAGAGGTTGCAACAGTGGAAAAGCATTGAGTGTCTGCCAAAGTAAGTGTGTGTATGAAAGATTCCTACGAGTGAAGAGATTTTCTCTCCTTGTTCCTTCCATGAAGTTCAACAATGAATGGGAACCTTCCTCTGGTTCCTTTGCTTGATGTGCCTGTACATCGCTCGATGGCAGGATTTTCTTTTTCCTTTTGTTCCATGTTAATGCTGTACAGATACCTTTGTTACCATGTTCCCTCTGTCAGGGAAAGTATTCTTGTTTCTATTTGTCTCCGTGTCCTCAGCATCTGAGATTCCTCACTTTCTTGACTCAGAAATTTCCACTCTTATTTCTATTGTTACTGACATGCTAAATGTTCTTTGTACTCTCCTAAATTATCTTCTCCTGTTCTTTGCTTCCCGTATGTTACCAGTCTCTTAAATCTTAAGAATACCCTCCGTTCTCTAGACATTAAACTTACTTTCCGTCAAACTAATGCATTTCATATAAATTAGTTCATTCCACTCATCTTGCCACAGATGCTTCCTGTGTATACTTCATTTTCTGCTCCTATTGTCCTCTCCAGTACCTTGGAGAAACTGGTCGACTTAAAGAGTAGAAATGTTGTCTTGCCGACACTAACAAAGCCCTTTTATATCATGTTGGAGATCACAGTCATTCCATTAACTGGTTCTCTGTCAAAGCTGTCTACCTCTTTAGCCTCTACGGTCGCTATCTTGCTTCAGCATACGTTATATACAACATTCCTAACATGAATGTTAGTCCATGTAGATGCCTTTCTTTCTCATAACATTGTCAAATGCTCTAAACTTTTCATCTCGTTATCTCTTCACATATCCCATATTTTCATTGCCTTTCCTGGCTTCTACTTAAGTGGTAGTTTTGTCCCATAAGGGATGTTTTCTTATCCCTGTGGGCCAGTTTTCAGTGTTCCTTCATTCTCATGTATATTGTTGGGGTTAGTACATACAAACACCCAAAGTCATATAATAAGTGAACTGTAATGGGACTTAGCTTGATGACGACTACACTGGTCCACAGCCAGTTCTTGTAGTCGTCGATGTAACCACCATTGGGCTGTAATAAAGATTAATGGTAAGTGTAATTACCCATAGAGGGTGTTGTATCAGTATTTCCACAGAATAACTGAATACTGACTGGATCCTTATACTCACTTGTGTTGGGCTAAAAACTCCTCCATAACCGAGTGTACTGTAAGTCTAGAGAAAAATGAACTAGCTATCTGCTGCGCAGCTGATCTAACTAGTAACATTTATGACCAGACATACCTGGGTGTCTGTATCGGACCCATATTTAACTCGGATATAGTTGTCTTGAGTGAAGCAGACATATTCTTTGAAGAATGTCGCACTGTGCTCCGTCAGGAAATTCGCAACACTCATTGTTATGCACTGTTCATCAAGTATTGTTTATTATTCACAGTCATATCACTAAACAAGCTCTTCTCACTTCTCTGTAAGTGTTTTGCTGTGTTTTTCGAGATTCTTTTATGCACAAAAACGCGCGATCACTACAGTCTTTGTTATTACAATGTGACGCACGAGTTGCCTCGACGAAGTCTAAAAGGAATCTACCCCGCAGTGCCCCTCTGGCCTGACTTGCCCTCATATAAAGGATTCGCTGATACAAGCAGATCTGCCTTCCTTCCTGAACTGTAACAGCTTGCAACACAAATGCTTGATTTCTTGATATATCTCAATCACTGAGAGTTCATTATATCCAACATGTGAATAAAGTGAGGTAGAAGTTTCCCTGTATCTTTCCTGTTGTGGTACAGAAATTAATTACTCTTGTTAACTCACATTGGTTGCAACACTGATCTCTTGCAAAGAAGTCACATGACCGTGACACACGCTCGTTCTGCATCTAGAATCAATTAAAGTGTTGATGAAGAACCATGATGCCATCAGCCCCTCTGGAGGGCAGAGTCCCTCAGAGGGCTGAAAAGACTGAAAGAGGCTAAAAGGGGCTGATACTCCCCCTCCTGGAGAAAATTTTTCCACGTATATTGACTACCACCGCTATTATTACTACTGTTACTATTACCTTAGCTACTACCACCAATTCCACAGATACTATTGTCATTACCACTACTACCACTACAACAACTATTGCTACTACTACTACAACTGTTACTACTACTACTACTGCCTCTGTTGTTGTTGTTGTTGTTGTTGTTGCTGCTGCTGCTGCCTTCCCCCGCCTTCTCTTATATATTCTGACCACCTTCCCTCCCCTTCTCGCTTCTGTGTGCTCTGTTAATGGTCCAAGTCGGGCTGAAATATGGTCAGAAGTTTCACTCTCCTATGAGCGGGTTATTTGTTTATTGTTTCAGTCACGGTATTGAGATATTTCTCTTCTTTATTTTTGTCAGCTCTCACCCTGCCACAAATATATTGAAATGTATTGTGAATAATGGTAGGAAGAATGAGAACCACTGCATGTGTGTGCACAATGTAGAAGTAAGAACTGTTAAAAGAACTTGCTTGTGGGAAGTGCATAATTTGCTGTAATTCGGTCAGTCTCTTTTTTCAGACGATGCTGCTGGGAGGGTCTTATGATGTTAGGTAAGACACATATGCAACAGTTAGATATCTTCATTTCGAAACGTTTCGCCTACACAGTAGGCTTCTTCAGTCGAGTACAGAAAAGTTGATAGAAGCAGAAGAGACTTGAAGACGATGTAATCAGTCCATCACCCTTAAAGTTTTGAGGTGGTCAGTCCCTCAGTCTGGAGAAGAGCATTGTTCAGGGTCTTATGATATAACGTTTCCAAAGCAGCTGCTAAGATGGACTGTTGTTTAGGACGGTGTTACTGCAAGGTTTTCTTGTTGGAACTGAGAGAATCTTCATATGAATAGAACCCCAAGAAACTGGGTTTCTTGAATCTGCACTGAACCACCTGTCTGGCAGAATTTGTCGTATTAAAAACATAGGCTTATACTAGGCCAGTAGTTATATTATCGGCCTATTGGCCTATACTAAGCATGATCTCCTTAAACACTCCTCAGAATCTACTGATTGTAAGAGGAGGATAAGATGACTGATAAGCCAGTATGAGAGGCTAACATTTGCCCTGTCTGCATAGTACACTTGCTTGTTAAGTTTGCATCTATTGTTTATCACCAAGGGAAGAGTTTTGACCAATTTCCATCATAGAGTTCAGTATAGTTTTATATTTTTTTAGTTTAGGAATCTTAACGAATGGGGAATTAAAACCTAAGTTATTAGGTATCTGGGGAGGGTGTTAAGTCAGGTTCTTCAGGAAACAAGACAAGTGTCAAATGAGGACCCACCACTGGAGGTTTTGGTCATGTGATAGAGGCCTTCCACTGGTTTACCCGTTCACCACTTTAAAAATAAAAATTAGAGAGAAGGCATCTTAGTCATTAGAAACAAATACAATAAACGATCACAAACAATGATAACTGATAACACTGAATTATTTTATTTTTTATCCGTAACTACAGAATACTTTAATATCTATATACTTCCAGACCTCTTATTCCCAGCCCCTTACTCATGTACACTCTGACATTGTTCCTCCAGCACAGTCATCTCGACATGTTCAGAGACAATTCTTCTAACATTCAACTATGTACATCTTAACCATAAATCTTCACCCTGACTCTCTTAGTATACACAAACCCTCTACTGTAATTACAGTTATACCCAACATTTATTACAGGGAAGCACTGAAAGTCTTTGTTACCATCAGGTAACACTGGGTGGGTAGCAGCACTCTGCTGATACAGGAAAGCACTGAAAGTCTTTGTTACCATCATGTAACACTGGGTGGGTAGCAGCACACTGCTGAAGCATCCACCTCTGCTACAAAAAACAGCTTTCCGTATCTTTGTACCAACAATCATCACACTAAAGGATAAGATATTTCAATGCTACAAGATTGTAAATCATAAGATATATTAACAAATATAACACCAGTGTCGAAATTAACTAATATAGAAATGTATATAAATTCTCCTCAGTATTCCCGGAGATCCAGTGTAATCGAGCAGAATACAACGGGAAAAAATTTTGTTGTTATTGATTAACCAATTTACGGACTACGTGAGGCGGAGAGTGGAAATAGTAATAAGGTGAGTAATGAGTGAATCACTCAAGGTATGTGGCATAACACAGTGTCGCACGTATGGAACTTTCAAAACTATCCAATGATAAAACAAAGGTTGATAAAGCTTGGGAGAGGAATATTTATCACGTGTACTTCAGCGTCAGATATGATAGTGAACGATAAGGCAAAAGCATCAGTTGACTTCACCAACCACAGCCAGTAGATACCACAATCAGTTCTTCAACAGAGTTTCGTGCATCACAAACTGAAAAAGCAATGGTGCGCTGGATGGTGCAAGTATTGCTGCTGGGCGTCGTGCTGCTGACTGCTGCCACCCAGGACTCTGAAGAACATAAGGTAATCCATGGTGTAATTCTGTCTTCAAGACTCCACACGCTGTATTTGATTCAGCTATATGTTGCATAATGGCGGAATTCTCTGTCTGCTGCTTTGATGGTGCTTCTCAATACAAGCGAGGAACCTCTGTTGCTCTTTGATGGTGTTTCTCAATACAAACAAGGAACCTCTGTTGCTCTGATGTTGTTTCTCAGTACAAGCAAGGAACCTCTGTTGTTCTTTGATGGTGTTTCTCAATACAAGCGAGGAACCTCTGTTGTTCTTTGATGATGTTTCTCAATACAAGCGAGGAACCTCTGTTGTTCTTTGATGATGTTTCTCAATACAAGCGAGGAACCTCTGTTGTTCTTTGATGATGTTTCTCAATACAAGCGAGGAACCTCTGTTGCTCTGATGTTGTTTCTCAGTACAAGCAAGGAACCTCTGTTGTTCTTTGATGGTGTTTCTCAATACAAGCGAGGAACCTCTGTTGTTCTTTGATGATGTTTCTCAATACAAGCGAGGAACCTCTGTTGCTCTGATGTTGTTTCTCAGTACAAGCAAGGAACCTCTGTTGTTCTTTGATGGTGTTTCTCAATACAAGCGAGGAGCCTCTGTTGCTCTGATGTTGTTTCTCAGTACAAGCAAGGAACCTCTGTTGCTCTTTGATGGTGTTTCTCAATACAAGCGAGGAGCCTCTGTTGCTCTTTGATGGTGTTTCTCAATACAAGCGAGGAGCCTCTGTTGCTCTGATGTTGTTTCTCAGTACAAGCAAGGAACCTCTGTTGCTCTTTGATGGTGTTTCTCAATACAAGCGAGGAACCTCTGTTGCTCTTTGATGGTGTTTCTCAATACAAGCAAGGAACCTCTGTTGCTCTTTGATGGTGTTTCTCAATACAAGCGAGGAACCTCTGTTGCTCTTTGATGGTGTTTCTCAATACAAGCGAGGAACCTCTGTTGCTCTTTGATGGTGTTTCTCAATACAAGCGAGGAACCTCTGTTGCTCTTTGATGGTGTTTCTCAATACAAGCAAGGAACCTCTGTTGCTCTTTGATGGTGTTTCTCAATACAAGCTAGGAACCTCTGTTGCTCTTTGATGGTGTTTCTCAATACAAGCAAGGAACCTCTGTTGCTCTTTGATGGTGTTTCTCATTACAAACAAGGAACCTCTGTTGCTCTTTGATGGTGTTTCTCAATACAAGCAAGGAACCTCTGTTGCTCTTTGATGGTGTTTCTCAATACAAGCAAGGAACCTCTGTTGCTCTTTGATGGTGTTTCTCAATACAAGCTAGGAACCTCTGTTGCTCTTTGATGGTGTTTCTCATTACAAGAAAGGAACCTCTGTTGCTCTTTGATGGTGTTTCTCAATACAAGCTAGGAACCTCTGTTGCTCTTTGATGGTGTTTCTCAATACAAGCTAGGAACCTCTGTTGCTCTTTGATGGTGTTTCTCATTACAAGAAAGGAACCTCTGTTGCTCTTTGATGGTGTTTCTCAATACAAGCAAGGAACCTCTGTTGCTCTTTGATGGTGTTTCTCATTACAAGAAAGGAACCTCTGTTGCTCTTTGATGGTGTTTCTCAATACAAGCGAGGAACCTCTGTTGCTCTTTGATGGTGTTTCTCAATACAAACAAGGAACCTCTGTTGCTCTTTGATGGTGTTTCTCAATACAAACAAGGAACCTCTGTTGCTCTTTGATGGTGTTTCTCAATACAAGCAAGGAACCTCTGTTGCTCTTTGATGGTGTTTCTCAATACAAGCTAGGAACTTCTGTTGCTCTTTGATGGTGTTTCTCAATACAAGCGAGAAACCTCTGTTGCTCTTTGGGGTTCAAAATGACTAGTATCATGTGTTGATGTTGTGGTATATATAATGACGGATTCTCTGTTGTTTTCTGGTGTTCATGACGGCTGTCATTCTTTGTTGCCGTTGTGAAGTATATAATGACACCTCTTCTGTTTGCTTTGTGGTGTTCCTAACGGCTAGCATCATCTGTTCCTGTTGTGATGTTTAAAATTATTGGGATCATCTGTCACTGTTATGGTGGTCGTAATGAGTAGGATTCACTGTTCCTGTTGTGGTATAAGCAATGACTAAGACTTATTCAGGTATGTTCTTCACACACAGACGGGAAAATTCCTGGTCTAGTCGCAGTTAACATACATGAATATTCAACAACATGTCTGGCAGTTAACATACATGAACATTCAACAACATGTCTGGCAGTTAACATACATGAACATTCAACAACATGTCTGGCAGATAACATACATGAACATTCAACAACATGTCTGGCAGTTAACATACATGAACATTCAACAACATGTCTGGCAGTTAACATACATGAACATTCAACAACATGTCTGGCAGTTAACATACATGAACATTCAACAACATGTCTGGCAGATAACAACAACTCTCCTTCAAAGATATCTTGATAACAATTACTAATAACGCAAAATGTTACTTACCTGTTGTTTTAATTTATCCGAATATAATATTAATAGGAGAAAGAAACTGAGGAACCTTTTTAATGTTGAAAGTGACGTTGAAATTGATGAAATTGAAAGTCAAGAAAATAAGAGTGAGGTGCGAGCCTAGCCTAACTGGAGGGCATTCCGGGGCCTAGCTTAGCTTCCTAGCACCTAGCATACCTCCTGCCCCATTCCGGGGTTCAGCTTTGCTTCCTAGCACCTAGCATGCCTCCTGCAACATTCCGGGGCCTAGCTTAGCTTCCTAGCACCTAGCATGCCTCCTGCCACATTCCGGGGCCTAGCTTAGCTTACTAGCACCTAGCATGCCTCCTGCCACATTCCGGGGCCTAGCTTAGCTTCCTAGCACCTAGTATGCCTCATGCAACATTCCGGGGCCTACCTTAGCTTCCTAGCACCTAGCATACCTCCTGCCACATTCCAGGGCTCAGCTTAGCTTCCTAGCACCTAGCATACCTCCTGCCACATTCCGGGGTTCAGCTTAGCTTCCTAGCACCTAGCATGCCTCCTGCAACATTCCGGGGCTCAGCTTAGCTTCCTAGCACCTAGCATGCCTCCTGCAACATTCCGGGGCCTAGCTTAGCTTCCTAGCACCTAGCATGCCTCCTGCAACATTCCGGGGCCTAGCTTAGCTTCCTAGCACCTAGCATACCTCCTGCCACATTCCGGGGCCTAGCTTAGCTTCCTAGCACCTAGCATGCCTCCTGCCACATTCCGGGGCCTAGCTTAGCTTCCTAGCACCTAGCATGCCTCCTGCCACATTCCGGGGCCTAGCTTAGCTTCCTAGCACCTAGCATGCCTCCTGCAACATTCCGGGGCCTAGCTTAGCTTCCTAGCACCTAGCATGCCTCCTGCCACATTCCGGGGCCTAGCTTAGCTTCCTAGCACCTAGCATGCCTCCTGCAACATTCCAGGGCCTAGCTTAGCTTCCTAGCACCTAGCATACCTCCTGCCACATTCCGGGGTTCAGCTTAGCTTCCTAGCACCTAGCATACCTCCTGCCACATTCCAGGGTTCAGCTTAGCTTCCTAGCACCTAGCATGCCTCCTGCAACATTCCGGGGCTCAGCTTAGCTTCCTAGCACCTAGCATGCCTCCTGCAACATTCCGGGGCTCAGCTTAGCTTCCTAGCACCTAGCATACCTCCTGCCACATTCCGGGGCTCAGCTTAGCTTCCTAGCACCTAGCATACCTCCTGCCACATTCTGGGGCCTAGGTTAGCTTCCTAGCACCTAGCATGCCACCTGCAACATTCCGGGGCTCAGCTTAGCTTCCTAGCACCTAGCATACCTCCTGCCACATTCCGGGGCTCAGCTTAGCTTCCTAGCACCTAGCATACCTCCTGCCACATTCCGGGGCTCAGCTTAGCTTCCTAGCACCTAGCATGCCTCCTGCAACATTCCGGGGCTCAGCTTAGCTTCCTAGCACCTAGCATACCTTCTTCCACATTCCGGGGCTCAGCTTAGCTTCCTAGCACCTAGCATACCTCCTGCCACATTCCGGGGCCTAGGTTAGCTTCCTAGCACCTAGCATACCTCCTGCCACATTCCGGGGTTCAGATTAGCTTCCTAGCACCTAGCATGCCTCCTGCAATATTCCGGGGCTCAGCTTAGCTTCCTAGCACCTAGCATACCTCCTGCCATATTCCGGGGCTCAGCTTAGCTTCCTAGCACCTAGCATACCTCCTGCCACATTCCGGGGCCTAGGTTAGCTTCCTAGCACCTAGCATGCCTCCTGCAACATTCCGGGGCTCAGCTTAGCTTCCTAGCACCTAGCATACCTCCTGCCACATTCCGGGGCTCAGCTTAGCTTCCTAGCACCTAGCATGCCTCCTGCAACATTCCGGGGCTCAGCTTAGCTTCCTAGCACCTAGCATACCTTCTGCCACATTCGTTGCCCTGAGTTAGCTAAAATTCATTTGCATATCCCCACCCCAGTGGAGCGTGTGTGTGTGTCCCCGGTGGTGCGTGTCCCCAGTGGTGTGTGCGTGTCACCAGTGGTGTGTGTGTGTCCATAGTGGTGCGTGTCCCAAGTGGTGTATGTGTGTCTCCAATGGTGCGTGTCCCCAGTGGCGTGCGTGTGACTATGTGTCTCCAGGGGTGTGTGTGTTTCCCCATTGGTGTGTGTTTGTGTATGTGTTCCCAGCAGTGTATGTGTGTGTGTGTCCCCAGTGGTGTGTGTGTGTGTCCCCAGCGGTGTGTGTGTGTGTGTGTGTGTGTGTGTGTCCCCAGTAGCGTGTGTGTGTGTGGGTCCCCAGTGGTGTGTGTTGTGAGTGTGTCCCCAGTAGTGTGTGTGTGTGTGAGTGTAACCAGTGGTGGGCGTGTGTAGCTCCAATGATGCGTGTCCCCAGTGGTGTGTGTGTGTGTGTGTCCCAAGTGTTGCGTGTCACCAGTGGTGTGTGTGTGTGTGTGTGTGTGTCCCCAGTGTTGCGTGTCCCCAGTTGTGTGTGTGTGTGTGAGTGTCCCCAGTGTTGCGTATCCCCAGTGGTGTGTGAGTGTGTGTCCCCAGTGTTCCGTGTCCCCAGTGGTGCGTGTCCCAAGTAGTGCGTGCCACAAGTGCTGTGTGTCCCAAAAATGCGTGTCTCAAGCGGTGCGTGCCTCAAGTAGTGCGTGTCGCAAGTGGTGCGTGCCTCCAGTAGTGCTTGTCCAAAGTGTTGAGTGCATCCAGTAGTGCGTGTTCCAAGTGGTGCGTGCCTCCAGTAGTCCTTGTCCAAAGTGTCGAGTGCCTCCAGTAGTGCGTGTCCCAAGTGGTGCGTGCCTCAAGCAGTGCGTGACGCAAGTGGTGCGTGCCTCCAGTAGTGTGTGTCCCAAGTGTTGCGTGCCTCCAGTAGTGCGTTTCCCAAGTGCTGCATGCCTCCAGTAGTGCAATTCCTAAGTGGTGTATGCCTCCAGTAGTGCGTGTCCCAAGTGGTGAATGCCTCCAATAGTGCGTGTCCCAAGTGGTTCCTGCCTCCAGTAGTGAGTGTCTCAAGTGGTGCATGCCTCCGGTAGTGTGTGTCCCAAGTGGTGTGTGCCTCCTGTAGTGCGTGCCCCAAATGGCTCGTGCCTCCAGTAATGAATGTCCCGAGTCGTGCATGCCTCCAGTAGTGCATGTCCCAAGTGGTGCATGCCTCCAGTAGTGTGTGTCCCAAGTGGTGCGTTCCTCAAGTAATGCGTGTCGCAAGTGGTGTGTACCTCCAGTAGAGCGTGTCCCAAGTGGTGCATGCCTCCAGTAGTGTGTTTCTCAAGTGGTGCATCCCTCCCTAGTGCGTGTCCCAACTGTTGGGTGCCTCTGGTAGTGCGCTTCCCAAGTGGTGCATGCCTCCAGCAGTGCATTTCCCAAGTTGTGCATGCCTACAGTAGTGCGTGTCCCAAGTGGTGCATGCCTCCAGTGGTGCGTTTCTCAAGTGTTGCGTGCCTCCAGTAGTGCGTTTTCCAAGTGGTGCGTGCCTCCAGTAGTGCTTGTGGAAAGTGTTGCGTGCCTCCAGTAGTGCGTGTCACAAGTGGTGCGTGCCTCAGTTAGTGTGTGTCCCAAGTGTTGCGTGCGTCCAGTAGAGCGTGTCCAAAGTGGTGCATGCCTCCAGTAGTGTGTGTCCCAAGTGGTGCATGCCACCAGTAGTGCGTTTCACAAGTGTTGCGTGCTTCCAGTAATGTTTTTCCCAAGTGTTGCTTGCCTCCAGTAGTGTGTGTCCCAAGTGGTGCGTGCCTCCAGTAGTGTGTGTCCCAAGGGGTGCGTCCCTCCAGTAGTGCGTTTCCCAAGTGTTGTGTGCCTCAAGTAGTGCGTTTCCCAAATCGTGCGTGCCTCCAGTAGTGCATGTCCCAAGTGTTGCGTGCCTACAGTAGTGCGTGTCCAAAGCGGTGCGAGCCTCCAGTATTGCGTGTCCCAAGTGTTGCGTGCCTCAAGTAGTGCGTGTCCCAAGAAGTGAGTGCCTCCAGTAGTGCGTTTCCCAAGTGGTGCATGCCTTCAGTAGCGCATGCCCCAAGTTTTACGAGCCTCCAGTAGTGCGTGTCCCAAGTGGTGAGTGCCTCCCGCAGAGCGTGTCCCAACTGGTGCGTGCCTTAAGTAGTGCGTGTCCCATGTGTTGCGTGCCTCCAGTACTGCATGTCCCAAGTGGTGTGTGCCTCAAATAGTGCGTGTCGCAAGTGGTGCGTGCCTCCAGTAGTGCGTGTCCCAAGTGTTGAGTGCCTCCAGTAGTGCGTGTCCCAAGTTGTGCGTGCCTCAAGCAGTGCGAGTCACAAATGGTGCGTGTCTCCAGTAGTGCATTTCCCAAGTGGTGCGTGCCTCCAGTAGTGCGTGTCCCAAGTGTTTCGTGCCTCTAGTAGTGCATGCCCCAAGTGGTGCGTGCCTCCAGTAGTGCGTGTCCCATGTGGTGCGTGCCTCCAGTAGTGTGTTCCCTAAGTGGTGCGTGCCTCCAGTAGAGCGTGTTCCAAGTGGTGCGTGCATTCAGTAGTGCATTTCCCAAGTCTTGCGTGCCTCCAGTAGTGCATTTCCCAAGTGGTGCGTGCATCCAGTAGTGCGTTTCCCAAGTGGTGTGTACCTCCAGTAGTGTGTGTCCCAAGTGTTGCGTGCATCCAATAGTGCGGGTCCCAAGTGGTGCATGCCTCCAGTATTGTGTGTCCCAAGTAGTGTATGCCTATAGTACTGCGTGTCCCAAGTGGTGCGTGACTCTAGTAGTGAGTTTACCAAGTGGTGCATGCCTCCAGTAGTGCGTTTCCCAAGTGGTGCATGCCTCCAGTAGTGCATTTCCCATGAGGTGTATGCCTACATTAGTGCGTGTCCAAAGTGGTGCTTGCCTCCAGTAGTTCGTATACCAAATGGCTCGTGCCTCTAGTAATGCATGTCCCAAGTGGTGCATGCATCCAGTAGTGCATGTCCCCAAGTGGTGCATGCCTCCAGCAGTGTGTGTCCCAAGTGGTGCGTGCCTCAAGTAATGCGTGTCGCAAGTGGTGTGTACCTCCAGTAGAGCGTGTCCAAAGTGGTACATGCCTCCAGTAGTGCGTTTCCCAAGAGGTGCATGCCTCCATTAGTGCGTGTCCCAACTGTTGCATGCCTCCATTAGTGCGTTTCCCAAGTGGTGCGTGCCTACAGTAGTGCGTTTCAGAAGTGGTGTATGCCTCCAGTAGTGCGTTTTCCAAGTGGTGTGTGTCTCTAGTAGTGTGTGTCCCAAGTGTTGCGTGCCTCAAGTAGTGCGTGTCCCAAGAGGTGCATGCCTCCATTAGTGCGTGTCCCAACTGTTGCATGCCTCCATTAGTGCGTTTCCTAAGTGGTGCGTGCCTACAGTAGTGCGTTTCAGAAGTGGTGTATGCCTCCAGTAGTGCGTTTTCCAAGTGGTGTGTGTCTCTAGTAGTGTGTGTCCCAAGTGTTGCGTGCCTCAAGTAGTGCGTGTCCCAAGAGGTGCATGCCTCCAGTAGGGTGTGACCCAAGTGGTGCGTGACTCCAGTAGAGCGTGTCCAAAGTGGTGCATGCCTCCAGTAGTGTGTGTACCAAGTGGTGCGTGCCTCCACTAGTGCGTGTCCCAAGTGTTGCATGCCTCCAGTAGTGCGTTTCCCAAGTGGTGCGTGCCTCCAACAGTGCGTTTCCCAAGTGGTGCATGCCTCCTGTAGTGCGTGTCCCAAGTGGTGCATGCCTCCAGCAGTGCGTTTCTCAAGTGTTGCGTGCCTCCATTAGTGCGTTTCCCAAGTGGTGCGTGCCTCTAGCAGTGCGTGTCCCAAGTGTTGCGTGCCTCCAGTAGAGCGTGTCCCAAGTCGTGCTTGCCTCCATTAGTGTGTGTCCCAATTGGTGCGTTCCTCCAGTAGTGCGTTTCCCAAAGGTTGTGTGCCTCCAGTAGTGCGTTTCCCAAGAAGTGCATGCCTCCAGTAGTGCATGTCCCAAGTGTTGCGTGCCTCCAGTAGTGTGTGTCCCAAGTGGTGCGTGCCTCCAGTAGTGCATTTCCCAAGTGTTGTGTGCCTCCAGTAGTGCATGTCCCAAGTGTTGCGTGCCTCCAGTAGTGAGTGTCCCAAGTGGTGCGTGCCTCCAGTAGTGCGTTCCCCAAGTGGTGCGTGCCTCCAGTAGTGCATTTCCCAAGTGTTGCGTGCCTCCAGTAGCGCGTGTCCCAAGTGGTGCGTGCCTCCAGTCGTGCGTGTCCCAAGTGGTGCGTGCCTCCAGTAGCTCGTGTCCCAAGTGGTGCGTGCCTCCAGTAGTGCGTTTCCCAAGTGGTGCATGCCTCCAGTAGTGCATGTCCCAAGTGTTGCGTGCCTCCAGTAGTGCGTGTCCCAAGTGGTGCGTGCCTCCAGTAGTGCGTGTCCCAAGTGGTGCGTGCCTCCAGTAGTGCGTGTCCCAAGTGGTGCGTGCCTCCAGTAGTGCGTGTCCCAAGTGGTGCGTGCCTCCAGTAGTGCGTGTCCCAAGTGGTGCGTGCCTCCAGTAGTGCGTGTCCCAAGTGGTGTGTGCCTCCAGAAGAGCGTGTCCCAAGTGCTGCATGCCTACAGTAGTGCGTGTCCCAAGTGGTGCATGCCTCCTCTAGTGCGTGTCCCAAGTGTTGTGTGCCTCCAGTAGTGCGTTTCCCAAGTGGTCCATGCCTCCAGCAGTGCGTGTCCTAAGAGGTGCGTACCTCCAGTAGTGCCTCTCCCAAGTGGTGTGTGCATCCAGTAGTGCGTTTCCCAAGTGTTGCGTGCCTCCAGTAGTGCGTTTCCCAAGTGGTGCGTGCCTCCAGTAGTGCATGTCCCAAGTGTGTTGCGTGCCTCCTGCAGTGCGTGTCCCAAGTCGTGCGTGCCTCCAGCAGTGCGTGTCCCAAGTGGTGCGTGCCTTCAGTACTGTGTGTCCCAAGTGGTGCGTGCCTCTAGTAGTGCGTTTCCCAAGTGTTGTGTGCCGCCAGTAGTGCATTTCCCAAGTGGTGCGTGCCTCCAGTAGTGCATGTCCCAAGTGTTGCGTGCCTCCAGTAGTTCGCGTCCCAAGTTGTGAGTGCCTCCACTAGTGCGTGTTCCAAATGGTGCGTGCCTCCAGTAGTGCGTTTCCCAAGTTCTGCGTGCCTCAAGAATTGCATTTCTCAACTGGTGCGTGCCTCCAGTAGTGCGCGTCCCAAGTCGTGCGTGCCTCCGGTAGTGCGTGTCCAAAGTTGTGGGTGCCTCTGGTAGTGCGTGTCCAAAGTTGTGGGTGCCTCCAGTAGTGCGTGTCCCAATTGGTGCGTGCTTCCAGTAGTGCATGTCCAAAGTGGGGCGTGCCTCCAGTAGTGTGTATCCCAATTGGTGCGTGTCTCCAGTAGTGCATGTCCCAAGAGGTGCATGCCTGAAGTAGTGCGTGTCTCAAGTGGTGCGTGCATCCAGTAGTTCGTGTCCCAAGTGGTGAGTGCCTCAAGTAGTGCATGTCGCAAGTGGTGCATACCTCTAGTAGTGCGTGTCCCAAGTGGTGCATGCCTCCAGTAGTTCGTTTCCCAAGTGGCGTGTGCCTCCAGTAGTGCATGTCCGAAGTGTTGCGTGCCTCTAGTAGTGCATTTCCCAAGTGGTGCTTGCCTGCAATTGTGTTTTCCCAAGTGGTGCGTGCGTCCTGTAGTGCGTTTCCCTAATGGTGCGTGCCTTCTGTAATGTGTGTCCCAAGTGTTTTTGTCTCCAGTGGGGGCCCGGGGTTCCCTGGGGGCCCGGGGTGTTCCATTGTGCGTTTGCGCGGTGCATGCCTAAGTAGTGCGTGCCCTAAGGGGTGGGGGGTTTGCCCCCCCCGGGGCCCAGTGCCCCCAAGTGTTGTCCCTCCAGTGTGCGTTTCCCGGTGCTGCCTCCAGTGGTCCCCGTTTCCCCAGGGGCCCCCAGGGGTGCCCTCCAGTATTTTTATGTCCATGTTCCCCAAGGGGTTTTTCCCTTTAGTCCCCCAAGGGGTTTCCTTTGGGGGTTTCCCGGGTGCCTATCCTGTCCCAAGTTTTTTCCCTCGTGGGGTTCCCAAGTGGTTTGTCCTAGTATGGTGCCCCAAGGGGGGACGGGGGGGTGCCCCCTGTAGTGCGTGTCCTGGGGTGCATGGGCCTCCCGGGGGGAAAGGGGTTTCCCCCAAGTGGGTTTGTGTTTTCCCAAGTGGTGCTTTCCCCCAAAGTTTTTGGGGACCCCCCAGTAGCCATGTCCCAATTTTGGTGGGGTGCCCAAGGGGGCGTGCCGGGTCCCCAATGCCCCGTAGTCGTGTCCAAGGGTTGCCTCCGGGCGTGCCTTTTCCCCCGGGTGGTTTTGGGGGGGCTCCATTTGTGGGGCCCTTTTCCCTAAGGGGGGTTGGGGGGGCCCCGTGTGCTTTCCCCAAGGGGTTTCGTCCCCGTGTGCTGCCCAAGGGGTGCTGCCTTCTTTTTTGTGCAATGGTCCAAGGGGTTTATGCCCAGTTTTCCATTTTTTCCCCGGGGTTCCCATTGCCTCCCCAAAATTTAAAAGTGTGGTTTTCCAAGTGGGCTTTTTTCCTTTTCTAGGGTGTGCCGGTTTCCCAAGGGGTGCCCCGTGTTTTATATGGGGGTTTTCCTGGGCGGGGGTTGCTCAAGGGGGTGTTTTCCAAAAGGGGGTTTCCGGGGGCCTTTTTTTTAAAAAGTGGTGCCGGCGGTTTTCCAAGTGGTTGTTCAAAAAATGGGGGTTTTCCCGGGTTGTTTTCTCAAGTGGTGTGTCCCCGGGGCCCTGGTGTGCCTGGTTTTTTCCCGTGTGTCCGGGTTTTTCCGATGGTTTTTCCAAAATGGTTGTACCTTTTTAGGGGGTTTTCCTGGGGTTGTTCCAGTGTGCATTTTTTTCCGGGGCGGTTTTACCAATTTTGTGCATTTTTAAATGGTGTTTTACCTTTTTCCGGGGTTTTATCCCTTTTTTCACTTGGCCGGGGGCCCTAAGGGGGGCATACCAAAAGGGGTGTGTTCATAAAGGGTGTTTTCATCAAGGGGTGTGTTCATCAAGGGTGTGTTCATCGGGTTGTTCATCGGTGTGTTCATCAAGGGGGGCCCGTTTTTTTATCAAGGGTGGCCCGGGGTTTTCATCGGGGCAAGGGTTTACGGGGTGGTTCATCGGGGGTTCACCGTTGTTTTCTAACATCGGGGTTTGTGTTCATCAAGTGTTGTGTTCATCAAGGGGTGTTTCCCCACCCGTGTTTTGGGTGTTTTCCGGGGGTGTTTCTTTTTATCAAGGGTTTGGGGTTTTCATCCCAAAAGTGGTGTTCATCAAGGGGTTTTAAAAGGGGGTTTTCACGGGTGTGTTCATAAAAGGTGGTTGTTATCAATGGTGTGTTCATCAAGGGGTGTGTTCATCCTTTTTTGGGGGCCCGGGGGTTTTCTTTGCCCGGGGTGTGTTCATCAATGGTTTTTCATAAAGGGGTGTGTTCATCCATGGGGGTTCATCATTTTTTGTGTTATGGGGTGTGTTCATCAAGGGTTTTTTGGGGTTTTCATCAAGTGGTTGTTCATCAGCAAGGTGCCCACGGGGGCCTTTTGGGGGAAAAGTTTTCATAAAGGTTGTGCTCCATCGGTTGTTTCATCAAGTGGTGTGTTCTTTTTCACGTTTTTGTTCATCAAGTGGTGTGTTCATCAAGTGGTGTGTTCATCAAGTGGTGTGTTCATCAAGTGGTGTGTTCACTGGGGTTTTTGGGTGTTATAAAAGGTGTGTCATCAATGGTGTGCCCCGGGGGTTTTTAAAAGGGTGGGGTGTGTTCATAAAGGGTTTTGTTTCATCAAGTGGTGTTTTCTATTTTCCAAGTGGTGTGTTTATCAAGTTTTGGTTCATCGGGTGTGTTCATCAAGTGGTTTTTTGGTTTTCATCAAGTGTGTTCATCGGTGTGTTCATCAATGGTGTTTCATCAGTGGGGGGGTGTTCATAAAGGGTTTTTCACGGGTTTTTGTAGGGGGTTTTTTTTTTTAAATTTTTCCGGGGAAATGATGACAAGGTGTTTATTTTGGGGTTTTTAAATTTTTTAAAAAAATAATTCATAAAAGGGTTTTCTAGGGTTAAAAATTTTTGGGTTTTTTAAAATTTTAAAGTTAAATTTTTTATAATTTTTTCTCTTTTTCCTTTTACTGGTGGTTAAAATTTCCCATTTTTTGTTAATAATGTTATAACATTTTTTTTGTGAATTTTTTAAAAAAAAATTTTCTCAGTTTTAAATTTTTTGTCAGTGTTACGTCATGTTAGTCATGTTACGTCAGCAGGGAAAGTACTGGCCGTAAAAATAATACTTATAAAGAAACCCCCCTTTTTTTTTCTTATATCCCGGAAAGCAACCGGATTCCTGTCAGTGGCAGGGACAGGAGCAGATAGAGGTGTTTGTTGGACTTCCCCGGGGTGCCCTAACCAACCGCCCTACCCCAACCAACCAAACCCCCAACCTAACCCAACCCCAACCTAACCAACCCAACCAACCCAACCCCCAACCTAACCCCAACCTAACTAACCCAAACATTTCCAACCCCCTCCCAACCCAAACCAAACCCTCCCCCAACCAAAAGACCTGACCGACATGCCTAACCAACCTTTCCCTGACCTGACCTGCCTGACCTGGCCTCTCCAACCTAACCCAACCAAACCCCCCAAACCAACCTGATTTGGGCCTGGCTAACCCCAACCTCTTTCCAACCAAAACCTAACCTCCTGACCTGGCCCCCTAACCAAGGTGTATGAGTCTAATTTGTGTTCATTTCTGTGGTGTTATATCAGTGTAAGATCAGTGTGATCTGTATTCATCCCATCAGAGTCATGGTTCCTCAAAGTGGGTGTTTGACCATCAAGGTGAAGCAACGCAAGATCTTATGGTTGGATATGATGAGGTTTTAGGGAAGGCCACGGCAAGATTTTAGGAGTGTCCATGGTAAGATTTTAAGGGAGGACACGGCAAGATTTTAGGAGTATCCATGGTAAGATTTTAAGGGTGGCCACGGCAAGATTTTAGGAGTGTTCATGGTAAGATTTTAATGGTGGCCACGGCAAGATTTTAGGGGAAGCCATGGTTAAGTTTATACGGGTCCAAAGAAAGCTACTGAACATAATCCTGTTAATATTTCAAGAAAAGTTTGGATTTTTTTTTCACTTTGCTCAGAGGAGGCACAAAAAATCCGTTGGGATCACATCGCGCCTGGGTAATAAGAGACACTCAGGTTCGATCCAGAGGAAGGAGAAAATGAGTCTAATTCTTTGGATAAAAAGGCCTCACCAGCATCAAAACACCTCCCATTTGGAGTGGGAAATCTGTATTTAACTGAATGCATTTCGATCGCTGCGCAGCCCAAGAAAGAATCCCCCATAGAAAATAACCCAGATCAAACCACGGCACGGGCGGGAACTGAACTCGCTGCTGGAGTTTTATGACTTGCTAGCCGCGAGTTCAATCCCCACCTGTACCGTGGTTTGTTTGTAATCGTGTCATTGCGATTTCGTGAGTCATAACTCAGGTTCCCTAAACGTCAGTGCACATAAATGCAATAGTATGTTTTTATGATTATCTGAAGATAATCAGAAAAACTATTGACAGGTCATGACGTAGAAATTAATATCCAGTTTTAATTCAAATGGCAAAGTCGGACATTAACATGGATAATGTAAATCAAACAAGACATTAACATGGGTAATGTAAATCAAACAAGACATTAACATGGGTAATGTAAATCAAAGAAGACATTAACATGGGTAATGTAAATCAAAGAAGACATTAACATGGGTAATGTAAATCAAAGAAGACATTAACATTGGTAATGTAAATCAAAGAAGACATTAACATTGGTAATGTAAATCAAAGAAGACATTAACATTGGTAATGTAAATCAAAGAAGACATTAACATGGGTAATGTAAATCAAACAAGACATTAACATTGGTAATGTAAATCAAAGAAGACATTAACATGGGTAATGTAAATCAAACAAGACATTAACATGGGTAATGTAAATCAAACAAGACATTAACATGGGTAATGTAAATCAAACAAGACATTAACATGGATAATGTAAATCAAACAAGACATTAACATGGGTAATGTAAATCAAACAAGACATTAACATGGGTAATGTAAATCAAACAAGACATTAACATGGATAATGTAAATCAAACAAGACATTAACATGGGTAATGTAAATCAAACAAGACATTAACATGGGTAATGTAAATCAAACAAGACATTAACATGGGTAATGTAAATCAAAGAAGACATTAACATGGGTAATGTAAATCAAACAAGACATTAACATGGGTAATGTAAATCAAACAAGACATTAACATGGATAATGTAAATCAAACAAGACATTAACATGGATAATGTAAATCAAACAAGACATTAACATGGGTAATGTAAATCAAAGAAGACAGATCACAGCAGAGTGACTAAGTAGCTAACACATAATATCTTCATATCCATAGATAAGAAACATATCTAAGAAAGAACAGGGTTTAATAACTAAAAAACAGGGTTGAATAACTGAAGAACAGGGCATAATAACTAAAGAACAGTTCATAATAACTAAAGATCAGGGCTTAATAACTAAAGATCAGGGCTTAATAACTAACGAACAGGGCTTAATAACTAAAGAACAGGGCCTAATAACTAAAGAACAGAGCATAATAACTAAAGAACAGGGTTTGATAACTAAAGAACAGGGCTTAATAACTAAAGAACAGGGCTTAATAACTAAAGAGCAGAGCATAATAACTAAAGAACAGGGCTTAATAACTAAAAAACAGGGCTTAATAACTAAAGAACAGGGCTTAATAACTAAAGAACAGGGCCTAATAACTAAAGAACAGAGCATAATAACTAAAGAACAGGGTTTGATAACTAAAGAACAGGGCTTAATAACTAAAGAACAGGGCTTAATAACTAAAGAACAGAGCATAATAACTAAAGAACAGGGCATAATAACTAAAAAACAGGGCTTAATAACTAAATAAAAGGGCTTAATAACTAAAAAAAACAGGGCTTAATAACTAAAGAACAGAGCATAATAACTTAAGAACCGGGTTTAATAACTGAAGAACAGTGTTTAATAACTAAAGAACAATGCTTAATAACTAAAGAACAATGCTTAATAACTAAGTAACAGGGCTTAATAACTAAAGAACAGGACTTAATAACTAAAGAACAAGACTTAATAAGTAAAGAACAGGGTTTAATAACTGAAGAGCAGGGTTTAATAACTAAAGAACAGGACATGATAACTAAAGAACAGGACTTAATAGCTAAAGAAAAGGACTTAATAACTAAAGAACAGGACTTAATAAGTAAAGAACAGGACTTAATAGCTGAAGAAAAGGACTTAATAACTAAAGAACAGGACGTAATAAGTAAAGAACAGAGCATAATAACTAAAGAATAATTTAAACACCTTTCGTCAGTCCTTAATAATGTAATTAGGAAGTCCAAAAAGTATTATTGTAGGCGGCTCAGCGACACAAGAGGTAATATGAGACAGACCTGGAACACACTCTCTTAAATCTTGGATATTCACAAGTTGACCAAAACTGTGGATATTGTTGTAGGTCCAGTGAACAACACCACCAACCTGTAGTAACAATTCAGTGCTGTATGACCCTTGCCGGTATAGCGCTTTGATTATAATAATAGAAATGTAGATATAGCTAAGAGGTTAAATGATTTCTTCTCTACAATAGGATCAAGTCTAGCTAATAAAATTCCAGGCACCAGTACTCGAGCGAGTGATTACTTTGTGGAAGTTCTTCCAGCATCCCTCTATCAACTGAGCCCAGTGAGCCCACACAACATCCCTCTGTCAACTGAACCCAGTGAGCCCACACAACACCCCTCTATCAACTGAACCCAGTGAGCCCACACAACATCCCTCTGTCAACTGAGCCCAGTGAGCTCACACATATTATTAATTAGCTGCAAAACAAGTCTGGAAATTTATATCAAGTTCCACCATTGTTGTTCAACAGAGCAGGTCATGTCCTTTCACCCGTCATTACTGCAATCTTTAACATATCACTAGAAACCAACACTTTCCCAACAGTACTGAAGATAGTACTCAATACACCAAGATTGAGACCCAATTGATGTTAATAACTATAGACCAATATCTATCTTACCTTGTTACCCACAATTTATTTTCGGAAAACTAATGCACAAAAGCTTTGGTAGCATCATGCAACATGTTAAACCCCTTCCAGTTTGGTTTCAGTCCAAATACAAGTGCAAATGATGCAATCACCAAAATGTTAGACTTCTTCTTCACTGTTGGCCTCTTTATTGACCTTAGGAAGGCATTTATACAGCAGATCACAGCATCCTGCACCTCAGACTTCATCATTATGGAATCAGAGGGCGTGCACTTGCTTATGTAAAGTCCTAACTTACCAGCAGATTCCATATGTCTCTATCAAGGGCACTATCTCATTAACAAGGCCTATTGATATAGGCGTCCAACAGGGAAGTGTCCTTCGACCTCTGCTGTTCCTCTTATACATCAATGATCATCAAAATGTATCTCTATAATTTCGTTCTGTTCCCTTTGCTGACTACACAACTTTTGTCATCTCACACCCAAATCTAAATTCCCTCAACAACACTGTCAACGAAGAACTCCTAAAGATGTCAGCCAGGATGACTTCCAATAAACTCGCGTTTAACATGGATAAGACCTACACAATGTTAGAGAACAGAACAACAAACAACTAAATGAACGTTATGATTAATGCTTTTCCCATTGCAACTTGAAATTCAACACCCACATCCAATTCATAGCAAAAAAAAAAAAAAAATAAGTGTCCAAAACAGTATCCTCTCCAAGATACGTTACTATATACCTCAAACAGCCCGACTCACATTATACTCTTTAATCCATCTCTACCTTATCTATGTTATTTGTGCCTAGTTATCTATTACATCAAATCACCTTAAGCCATTAATAACCCAACAATAAGCGCCAGTACGAGTCATCACTCTTTATACTGCCAGAGAACACACACACTCAACTTTATACTGCCAGAGAACCAACACGCTCAACTTTATACTGCCAGAGAACACACACACTCAACTTTATACTGCCAGAGAACCAACACACTCAACTTTATACTGCCAGAGAACCAACACGCTCAACTTTCTACTGCCAGAGAACCAACACGCTCAACTTTCTACTGCCAGAGAACCAACACACTTAACTTTATACTGCCAGAGAACCAACACACTCAACTTTCTACTGCCAGAGAACCAACACGCTCAACTTTCTACTGCCAGAGAACCAACACGCTCAACTTTCTACTGTCAGAGAACCAACACGCTCAACTTTCTACTGCCAGAGAACCAACACGCTCAACTTTCTACTGCCAGAGAACCAACACACTCAACTTTCTACTGCCAGAGACCCAACACACTCAACTTTCTACTGCCAGGGAACCAACACACTCAACTTTCTACTACCAAAGAACCAACACACTCAACTCTCTACTGCCAGAGAACCAACACACTCAACTTTCTACTACCAGAGAACCAACACACTCAACTTTCTACTGCCAGAGAACCAACACACTCAACTTTCTACTGCCGGAGAACCAACACACTCAACTTTCTACTGCCAGGGAACCAACACACTCAACTTTCTACTACCAAAGAACCAACACACTCAACTCTCTACTGCCAGAGAACCAACACACTCAACTTTCTACTACCAGAGAACGAATACACTCAACTTTCTACTGCCAGAGAACCAACACACTCAACTTTCTACTACCAGAGAGCCAACACACTCAACTTTCTACTACCAGAGAACCAATACACTCAACTTTCTACTGCCAGAGAGCCAATGCACTCAACTTTCTACTGCCAGAGAACCAACACACTCAGCTTTCTACTACCAGAGAACCAACACACTCAACTTTCTACTACCAGAGAACCAACACACTCAACTTTCTACTACCAGAGAACCAACACACTCAACTTTCTACTGCCAGAGAACCAATACACTCAACTTTCTACTGCCAGAAAACCAATGCACTCAACTTTCTACTGCCAGAGAACCAACACACTCAACTTTCTACTGCCTGAGAACCAACACACTCAACTTTCTACTACCAGAGAACCAACACACTCAACTTTCTACTACCAGAGAACCAACACACTCAACTTTCTACTACCAGAGAACCAACACACTCAACTTTCTACTACCAGAGAACCAACACACTCAACTTTCTACTACCAGAGAACCAACACACTCAACTTTCTACTACCAGAGAACCAACACACTCAACTTTCTACTGCCAGAGAACCAACACACTCAACTTTCTACTGCCAGAGAACCAACACACTCAACCTACTTAATAAACAACATTCATAATACTGTATTTACTACACATACCTGGAGTTTACCTGAAGAGGGTTTCGGGGGTCAACGCCCACGCGGTCTGGTCTGAGACCATGCCCCGTGGTGGATCAGGGTTTCTTCAAGAAGGCTATTGCTACTGTCCACACGTAAATCGACGTAAGAACCACAGTCTGGCAGATCAGGTACTGACTTCAGGTGCCTGTTCAGAACCTTCTTGAAGACAGTCAGGGGTCTATTGTTAATTCCCCTTACGTATCTTGGGAGGCAGTTGAACAGTCTTGGGCCCCTGACACTTATAGTGTTGTCTCTCAGTGTACTCGTGGCTCCCCTGCTTTTCAATGGGGGAATGTTGCATGTCCTGCCGAGTCTATTACTTTCATAAAGATTGATTTTTGTGTGCAGGTTTGGTACTAATCCCTCTAGGATTTCCCAAATGTATATTATCGTGTCTGTTTCTCGCATACTTTCCAGGGAGTACAAATCAAGGACCTCAACTGTTCCCAGTAATTTAGGTGCCTTATCGTACTAATGTGTGCCGTGAAAGTTGTACATTTTCCAGGTCACCAATTTCGCCTGCCTTGAAGGCGAAATTGGTGACCAGCATTATTCCAGCCTAGAGAGAACAAGCGATTTGAAGAGAATCATCATGGGCTTGGCATTCTTAGTTTTAAAGGTTCTCATTATCCATCCTATAATTTTTCTAGCAGATGCGGTAGAAACATTGTTGTGGTTTTTAAAGGTGAGATCCTCCGACATTATCGCTCCCAGGTCCTTCACATTACTTTCTCAGTCCATTGTATGGTTAGAATTTGTTGTATACCCTGATACAGTTTTAATTTCCCCAAGTTTTCAATGTCTGAGTTGTTGAAATTTCTCGTCAACGAATTTCACAATGTTTTCTGTGGCCCATTTAAAGATATGTTTGATGTTCTATAATATTAATCCTGAGGTGAAATACTTTCTTGATGTTGCTACAGAGTTCATGGGCATAAAACAAGATACACAAATTTCTTTGATATTTCCAGTTTCTGGTTTAACCTTTGTAAAAACTCGATGTGTATAAAAGGACCCCAAATAAAACACCGCCTTTTTATCATGTGATTTTAGTAATTATTAATAATACCAAGAAATTTTTCCAAGCTCAGATATATATATAAAAAAAATGTTGTTATTTTTATTCTCATAAAAGTTTATTTACAATTTATCTTTAACACGTATCAACTCTTTATTCTCAAATTCAGTAACTTCAGTTTCCTCTGATTTACTTCTGTTATTTTTCTGATGAATTTATTTTTATAAATTAGTACATAGTCATTCCATCGAGATTTCAAGTTTTTTTATTTAAAAATCATTGAATGTTAATAATTATACCTATAAACTTACTAGACTGCAACTCAAATGTTTTTTTCTTATTCTCATGCACGAAGATATATTTAATATTCTTAAGTATAAATTCATTATATACCCAATATTATTGTATATACGTAATGACCCTAAAACATATATATAATGTTCACTGCCCGTGTAGGCTCAAGTTAGGCTTCATTTTACCCTAAATGCCCTGCTTAATCATGGACTTTCTCTATGTATTCAACTGTCCTGAATAAACAATGTATCATATCAAAATAAACTTCAATTTAAATTTGAATTAAGGAACACTAGCTTTAAGGTTCAACTGAAGAGGTATTCTCTTGTTATCTCAACGAGCACTATGAGCATGAATATGCTCAGAAGTTATATTGTCAAGTTAACAACATTGAAGGTGATCGGATGTGCTATTCAGAAATTATCGGCATGAAAAGCAGTATTTTCCCAATTTCTTACTGAAAAAAATAACATTAGGTCAACGCAGACCAAAATCAGTCCAAACTTATGTACAATACTGGCCAGCTCTTAAGAAAGTAAATACAATATGTACTTTAAGCTGGTAAGTTAGTAAGTGAAACTAACCAGGAAATAAGTAAGTTTTATTATGCTTTGTACACATAATATATAAAGTTTAAACAAGAGTCTTAAGGAGACACAGATGTTTTAAATACTTAAAAGTACAAAGTGAAGGGGGAAGTACGTTGTTTTTACAGTAAGACCCACACTGTGGCGCTCCCAAAGACACCCCTTTAGATAATTCAGTATGCTCTGACGACCGCCACAGGGAAGGAGGAAGATGATTTGTGGGGTACTTTGACGAGAACACAATCTACAATTAACCTTCCACCCACACTCGAGGGAGAACTCTTGACACAATCTACAATTAACCTTCCACCCACACTCGAGGGAGAACTCTTGACACAATCTACAATTAACCTTCCACCCACACTCGAAGAAAAACTCTTGACACAATCTACACTTAACCTTCCACCCACACTCGAAGAAGAACTCTTGACACAATCTACAATTAACCTTCAACCCACACTCGAGGGAGAACTCTTGGCACAATCTACAATTAACCTTACACCCACACTCGAGGGAGAATTCTTGACACAAAAACTAATTGTAACTTACTGCTGTTGATGTATCTTGGAGACTTGTTTGACTTTATGACAACTGGGGTGCAAACAATGTCTCTCTTTCAGCGCCCACCGTCTCAGCTCACCAACTAGCTGTGGGACCTTAGATTATGAACATATGGTTCTTGCATAACAAACCATACTACGGGCGGGATTTGATCCCGCGGTCAGAGAGTTTCAAAACTCCAGACCGTCGCGTTAGCCACTGGACCAGCTAGCCACAGTGGCTAACGCGACGGTCTGGAGTTTTGAGCTCTCTGACCGCGGGTTCTAATCCTGCCCGTGGTATGGCTTGTTTGCAATCGTGTCGTTACGATTTCGTGAGTTCCTGCATATTTATGATGAAAATTTACGCCAGTAAAACTGACTATTAGGTGGACTGAATAATTATAAAGAATTTAAGGGAACTTGACTAATTCAAGTACACATTGTTTTGTGCCTTATGATACAATTATTAATCACATTATTTCACAGACAAATCATTTTATTTGCCAATTTATTACATTGTTGGTGTATCCTAACTTCTCCTCTAGCAAGATTACAGGAAAATTGGTCAATATCAAATAACCTTACCTGTTGTGTTGTTTGTAACACACACTGGAAGACGATCATAAATTACTGAAGAGTGCACACACCAGTAGTAGACAATATTATTGAGGAGTGCACACACCAGTAGTAGACAATATTATTGAAGAGTGCACACACCAGTAGTAGACAATATTATTGAAGAGTGCACACACCAGTTGTAGACAATATTATTGAAGAGTGCACACACCAGTTGTAGACAATATTATTGAAGAGTGCACACACCAGTAGTAGACAATATTATTGAAGAGTGCACACACCAGTTGTAGACAATATTATTGAAGAGTGCACACACCAGTTGTAGACAATATTATTGAAGAGTGCACACACCAGTAGAAGACAATATTATTGAAGAGTGCTCACACCAGTAGAAGACAATATTATTGAAGAGTGCACACACCAGTAGTAGACAATATTATTGAAGAGTGCACACACCAGTTGTGGACAATATTATTGAAGAGTGCACACACCAGTAGTAGACAATATGGCATCTAATTCAGATTTGCCTCACATTTTCTGTTGTCCAATTACTAGATTCTTCAATTTTGTTCCCTAACTGAACATTTACAGAAATCTGTCCATTTCATTTATACTGTAACATTTATTGTCCTCTAATATTATTAACAAACACTGTTATTTAAGAACTTAAGAAAGGAGGAACACTGCAACAGGCCTACTGACCCATGCGAAGCAGGTCCATGCCACCCCCCCGGCTTAGAACAATGATCACCTAGTCAGGTCACTTCCACTTGAGTAAGGAACACGGCATCAGACCTAGTAGCACAAGCTAGTCAGGTCCAACTCACACCCACCCACACCCACTCATGCACTTATCCAACCTATTTTTAAAACTACACAACGTCTTAGCTTCTATGACGGTACTCGGGAGTTTGTTCCACTCATCCACAACTCTGTTACCAAACCAGAGCTTTACACAAATAACCCGCACATAAAAGAGAGAAGCTTACGACGATGTTTCGGTCCGACTTGGACCATTGACAAAGTCACACTAACAGAGGTGGAGCAGGAAGGCTATATATAGGCAGGAAGAGGTGGAGGTAGTAGTAGTAGTAGTAGTAGTAGTAGTAGTAGTAGTAGTAGTAGTAGTAGTAGTAGTAGTAGTAGTAGTAGTAGTAGTAGTAGTAGTAGTAGTAGTAGTACAAGAAATGTATATAATACCGACAGGATGAAATGACACATGCACAACACCCGGGCATCCCCACCGTAGACGTTTCGCCATCCAGCCAGCCAATGGATGGCGAAACGTCCACAACAAAGACAACCAGACGCTGCACATGTGTCTTAATTTCATCAGTAGTTGTAGTAGAAGAAGAAGAGGTAGTAGTAGTGGTAGTGGTAGAAGTGGGAAATAAGGAAGACGAGCCAGTCAAATACAAAGGAAGGGGAGCACTGCAAGAGAGCTAGAAACCCACAGAGGGAGAGCAAGCGCACCGAGGTGCGTGAAAGGGGAAGTGGTGAAAAAAAATAAATGAAGAAGGAATCTGAATCTGAACTTTTCCAGCTTGAAACCATTGCTGCGAGTCTTGTTTTGGCTGGATATTTTCAGCACGCTATTTACATCCCTTTTATTGATTCCTGTTTTCCATTTATACACTTCAGTCATATCCCCCCTAACTCGACGCCTTTCGAGAGAGTGCAGATTCAGGGCTCTCAGTCTCTCCTCATAGGGAAGATTTCTGATACATGGGATCAACTTTGTCATCCTCCTTCGAACGTTTTCCAGTTCATTTATACCCATTCCATAATAAGGTGACCAAAACTGTGTAGCATAATCTAAATGAGGTCTATGCCAAGGCTATATAGAGTTGAAGAACAACCTGAGGACTTCTATTATTTATACTTCTTGATATGAAGCCAAGGATTCTGTTAGCTTTATTGCGAACACTAATGCACTGTTGCCTTGGTTTCAGATTACTGCTAACCAGAACTCCTAAATCTTTTTTGCAATCAGTAGTATTAAGATCTACATTATTCGGTTTATAAGTGGCATGGTTATTTTCCTGTCCAACATTTAAAACTTTGCGTTTGTCTATATTAAACTGCATCTGCCACTTCTCCGACCACTGCATCAGTCTATTCAAATCATCCTGGAGTGCTCTAATGTCATCTTTACAATGAACTGGACGGCCTATTTTGGTGTCATCAGCAAATTTGCTTATGGCGCTATTTATTCCCTCATCTATGTCGTTTATGTTAATTGTGAACAACAACGGGCCCAACACTGACCCCTGCGGAACACCACTTGTGACGTGACGTAGTGTTACATCAGTGTTACATGCGTTCATCATTCCTCTGGTGTTACATCAGTGTTACATGTGTTCAGCAATCCTCTGGTGTTACATGTATTCATCAATCCTCTGGTGTTACATGCGTTCATCAATCCTCAGGTGTTACGTGTGCTCATCACTCCTCTGGTGTTACATCAGTGTTACATGTGTTCATCAGTCCTGTGGTGTTACATCAGTGTTACATGTGTTCATCACTCCTCTGGTATTACATCAGTGTTACAAGTGTTCATCGCCCCTCTGGTGTTACATTAGTGTTACATGTGTTCATCATTCTTCTGGTGTTACATCAGTGTTACATGTGTTCATCAGTCCTCTGGTGTTACATCAGTGTTACGTGTGTTCATCATTCCTCTTGTGTTACATCAGTGTTACATGTGTCCACCAATCCTCTGGTGTTAAATGTGCTCATCATTCCTCTGGTGTTACGTCAGTGTTACGTGTGTTCATCATTCCTCTGGTGTTATATCAGTGTTACATGTGTTCGTCACTCCTCTGGTGTTACATCAGTGTTACATGTGTTCATCAATCCTCTAGTGTTACATGCGTTCATCAATCCCCAGGTGTTACATGTGTTCATCAATCCTCAGGTGTTACATGTGCTCATCAGTCCTCAGGTGTTACATATGTTCATCAATTCTTTGATGTTACATCAGTGTTACACGTGTTCATCATTCCTGTCATCATTCATCTGGTCTTACCTTGTGTTCATTATTCCTTTAGTGTTACTTGAGGGTAATATATGCTCATCATTCCTCTAGTGTTACATTAGTATTACATCATTGTTACGTCAGTGTTACATCAACGTTACATTGATACCGCATAAGTGTAAACTGTCTCGTAGTTCATCCGGTGTTACACAGTAACAATGTCAGTCTCAGACAACAACATTATGCCGGTACCTTTCCAAAGCCTCGGGTTGGAAATATATGATAAAAGTGACGTGAGGCGGCGTCTTTGTTTCAGTATTTCCTGTATATATCGATTGAATTCACCTGGCAGGAACTGATACCAAACATCAGTAGTCCTGCAGTTGACTTCTCAATCCAGATACATAGATGTTCGGTGATTCACTAGATTTTGGTCTTCTCTGACTTGTGTTTGTTGTTGCAGCGTCAGTCTGAGTTTATTTGCTGGATATAGCAATGATTTCACTATAATTTGATAAGATAACATATCTTTAGACTCAGAAATATGAAATTCTTCAGGACTGGTGATACTCTGTGGCAAGAAATATAATGTTGGACTCATTCCTTAAAATTCGTGAGAGAGTTTTTAAGTATTCTCTGACAAGAGACACGTCAGCGCAGGTGTTGGAAACATGGAAGCTGAGACATGTCAGCGCAGGTGTTGGAAACATGGAAGCTGAGACACGTCAGCGCAGGTGTTGGAAACATGGAAGCTGAGACACGTCAGCGCAGGTGTTGGAAACATGGAAGCTGAGACACGTCAGCGCAGGTGTTGGAAACATGGAAGCTGAGACATGAGAGCGCAGGTGTTGGAAACATGGAAGCTGAGACACGTCAGCGCAGGTGTTGGAAACATGGAAGCTGAGACACGTCAGCGCAGGTGTTGGAAACATGGAAGCTGAGACACGTCAGCGCAGGTGTTGGAAACATGGAAGATGAGACACGTCAGCGCAGGTGTTGGAAACATGGAAGCTGAGACATGTCAGCGCAGGTGTTGGAAACATGGAAGCTGAGACATGTCAGCGCAGGTGTTGGAAACATGGAAGCTGAGACACGTCAGCGCAGGTGTTGGAAACATGGAAGCTGAGACATGTCAGCGCAGGTGTTGGAAACATGGAAGCTGAGACACGTCAGCGCAGGTGTTGGAAACATGGAAGTTGAGACACATCAGCGCAGGTGTTGGAAACATGGAAGTTGAGACACGTCAGCGCAGGTGTTGGAAACATGGAAACTGAGACACGTCAGCGCAGGTGTTGGAAACATGGAAGCTGAGACACGTCAGCACAGGTGTTGGAAACATGGAAGCTGAGACACGTCAGCGCAGGTGTTGGAAACATGGAAGCTGAGACACGTCAGCGCAGGTGTTGGAAACATAGAATCTGAGACACGTCAGCGCAGGTGTTGGAAACATGGAAGCTGAGACACGTCAGCGCAGGTGTTGGAAACATGGAAGTTGAGACACGTCAGCGCAGGTGTTGGAAACATGGATGCTGAGACACGTCAGCGCAGGTGTTGGAAACATGGAAGCTGAGACACGTCAGCGCAGGTGTTGGAAACATGGAAGCTGAGACATGTCAGCGCAGGTGTTGGAAACATGGAAGCTGAGACATGTCAGCGCAGGTGTTGGAAACATGGAAGCTGAGACACGTCAGCGCAGGTGTTGGAAACATGGAAGATGAGACATGTCAGCGCAGGTGTTGGAAACATGGAAGTTGAGACACATCAGCGCAGGTGTTGGAAACATGGAAGTTGAGACACGTCAGCGCAGGTGTTGGAAGCATGGAAGCTGAGACATGTCAGCGCAGGTGTTGGAAACATGGAAGCTGAGACATGTCAGCGCAGGTGTTGGAAACATGGAAGCTGAGACACTTCAGCGCAGGTGTTGGAAACATGGAAGCTGAGACACGTCAGCGCAGGTGTTGGAAACATGGAAGCTGAGACACGTCAGCGCAGGTGTTGGAAACATGGAAGCTGAGACACGTCAGCGCAGGTGTTGGAAACATGGAAGCTGAGACACGTCAGCGCAGGTGTTGGAAACATGGAAGCTGAGACATGTCAGCGCAGGTGTTGGAAACATGGAAGCTGAGACATGTCAGTGCAGGTGTTGGAAACATGGAAGCTGAGACACGTCAGCGCAGGTGTTGGAAACATGGAAGCTGAGACATGTCAGCGCAGGTGTTGGAAACATGGAAGCTGAGACATGTCAGCGCAGGTGTTGGAAACATGGAAGCTGAGACACGTCAGCGCAGGTGTTGGAAACATGGAAGCTGAGACACGTCAGCGCAAGTGTTGGAAACATGGAAGCTGAGACACGTCAGCGCAGGTGTTGGAAACATGGAAGCTGAGACACGTCAGCGCAGGTGTTGGAAACATGGAAGCTGAGACACGTCAGCGCAGGTGTTGGAAACATGGAAGCTGAGACATGTCAGCGCAGGTGTTGGAAACATGGAAGCTGAGACATGTCAGCGCAGGTGTTGGAAACATGGAAGCTGAGACATGTCAGTGCAGGTGTTGGAAACATGGAAGCTGAGACACGTCAGCGCAGGTGTTGGAAACATGGAAGCTGAGACATGTCAGCGCAGGTGTTGGAAACATGGAAGCTGAGACATGTCAGCGCAGGTGTTGGAAACATGGAAGCTGAGACACGTCAGCGCAGGTGTTGGAAACATGGAAGCTGAGACACGTCAGCGCAAGTGTTGGAAACATGGAAGCTGAGACACGTCAGCGCAGGTGTTGGAAACATGGAAGCTGAGACACGTCAGCGCAGGTGTTGGAAACATGGAAGCTGAGACACGTCAGCGCAGGTGTTGGAAACTTGGAAGCTGAGTTTCAATGTGGACATGAGTAAAGTAAGAAATATGTGCTCTTCCAACATAGAAAATTGATACAGAAGTAAAAATGTTAGATGTTCACTAATACTGACGACAAGGATTGCAATCCATACCTTGCAATAACAATATTGACAGCAAGGATTGCAATCCATACCTTGCAATAACAATATTGACAGCAAGGATTGCAATCCATACCTTGCAATAACAATATTGACAGCAAGGATTGCAATCCATGTCTTGCAATAACAATATTGACAGCAAGGATTGCAATCCATACCTTGCAATAACAATATTGACAGCAAGGATTGCAATCCATACCTTGCAATAACAATATTGACAGCAAGGATTGCAATCCATATCTTGCAATAACAATATTGACAGCAAGGATTGCAATCCATATCTTGCAATAACAATATTGACAGCAAGGATTGCAATCCATATCTTGCAATAACAATATTGACAGCAAGGATTGCAATCCATGTCTTGCAATAACAATATTGACAGCAAGGATTGCAATCCATACCTTGCAATAACAATATTGACGACAAAGATTGCAATCCATATCTTGCAATAACAATATTGACGACAAAGATTGCAATCCATATCTTGCAATAACAATATTGACGACAAAGATTGCAATCCATATCTTGCAATAACAATATTGACGATTGCAATCCATACCTTGCAATAACAATATTGACAGCAAGGATTGCAATAACAATATTGACAGCAAGGATTGCAATCCATACCTTGCAATAACAATATTGACAGCAAGGATTGCAATCCATACCTTGCAATAACAATATTGACAGCAAGGATTGCAATCCATACCTTGCAATAACAATATTGACAGCAAGGATTGCAATCCATACCTTGCAATAACAATATTGACAGCAAGGATTGCAATCCATACCTTGCAATAACAATATTGACAGCAAGGATTGCAATCCATACCTTGCAATAACAATATTGACAGCAAGGATTGCAATCCATACCTTGCAATAACAATATTGACAGCAAGGATTGCAATCCATACCTTGCAATAACAATATTGACAGCAAGGATTGCAATCCATACCTTGCAATAACAATATTGACAGCAAGGATTGCAATCCATACCTTGCAATAACAATATTGACAGCAAGGATTGCAATCCATACCTTGCAATAACAATATTGACAGCAAGGATTGCAATCCATACCTTGCAATAACAATATTGACAGCAAGGATTGCAATCCATACCTTGCAGTAACAATATTGACAGCAAGGATTGCAATCCATACCTTGCAATAACAATATTGACAGCAAGGATTGCAATCCATACCTTGCAATAACAATATTGACTGCAAGGATTGCAATCCATACCTTGCAATAACAATATTGACAGCAAGGATTGCAATCCATATCTTGCAATAACAATATTGACAGCAAGGATTGCAATCCATACCTTGCAATAACAATATTGACAGCAAGGATTGCAATCCATACCTTGCAATAACAATATTGACAGCAAGGATTGCAATCCATACCTTGCAATAACAATATTGACTGCAAGGATTGCAATCCATACCTTGCAATAACAATATTGACAGCAAGGATTGCAATCCATATCTTGCAATAACAATATTGACAGCAAGGATTGCAATCCATACCTTGCAATAACAATATTGACTGCAAGGATTGCAATCCATACCTTGCAATAACAATATTGACAGCAAGGATTGCAATCCATACCTTGCAATAACAATATTGACAGCAAGGATTGCAATCCATACCTTGCAATAACAATATTGACAGCAAGGATTGCAATCCATATCTTGCAATAACAATATTGACAGCAAGGATTGCAATCCATATCTTGCAATAATAATATTGACAGCAAGGATTGCAATCCATATCTTGCAATAACAATATTGACAGCAAGGATTGCAATCCATACCTTGCAATAACAATATTGACAGCAAGGATTGCAATCCATATCTTGCAATAACAATATTGACAGCAAGGATTGCAATCCATATCTTGCAATAACAATATTGACAGCAAGGATTGCAATCCATATCTTGCAATAACAATATTGACAGCAAGGATTGCAATCCATATCTTGCAATAACAATATTGACAGCAAGGATTGCAATCCATACCTTGCAATAACAATATTGACAGCAAGGATTGCAATCCATACCTTGCAATAACAATATTGACAGCAAGGATTGCAATCCATACCTTGCAATAACAATATTGACAGCAAGGATTGCAATCCATATCTTGCAATAACAATATTGACAGCAAGGATTGCAATCCATATCTTGCAATAACAATATTGACAGCAAGGATTGCAATCCATATCTTGCAATAACAATATTGACAGCAAGGATTGCAATCCATATCTTGCAATAACAATATTGACAGCAAGGATTGCAATCCATACCTTGCAATAACAATATTGACAGCAAGGATTGCAATCCATACCTTGCAATAACAATATTGACAGCAAGGATTGCAATCCATACCTTGCAATAACAATATTGACAGCAAGGATTGCAATCCATATCTTGCAATAACAATATTGACAGCAAGGATTGCAATCCATATCTTGCAATAACAATATTGACAGCAAGGATTGCAATCCATATCTTGCAATAACAATATTGACAGCAAGGATTGCAATCCATATCTTGCAATAACAATATTGACAGCAAGGATTGCAATCCATATCTTGCAATAACAATATTGACAGCAAGGATTGCAATCCATATCTTGCAATAACAATATTGACAGCAAGGATTGCAATCCATATCTTGCAATAACAATATTGACAGCAAGGATTGCAATCCATACCTTGCAATAACAATATTGACAGCAAGGATTGCAATCCATATCTTGCAATAACAATATTGACAGCAAGGATTGCAATCCATACCTTGCAATAACAATATTGACTGCAAGGATTGCAATCCATACCTTGCAATAACAATATTGACAGCAAGGATTGCAATCCATACCTTGCAATAACAATATTGACAGCAAGGATTGCAATCCATACCTTGCAATAACAATATTGACAGCAAGGATTGCAATCCATACCTTGCAATAACAATATTGACAGCAAGGATTGCAATCCATACCTTGCAATAACAATATTGACAGCAAGGATTGCAATCCATACCTTGCAATAACAATATTGACAGCAAGGATTGCAATCCATACCTTGCAATAACAATATTGACATCAAGGATTGCAATCCATACCTTGCAATAACAATATTGACAGCAAGGATTGCAATCCATACCTTGCAATAACAATATTGACAGCAAGGATTGCAATCCATACCTTGCAATAACAATATTGACAGCAAGGATTGCAATCCATACCTTGCAATAACAATATTGACAGCAAGGATTGCAATCCATACCTTGCAATAACAATATTGACAGCAAGGATTGCAATCCATACCTTGCAATAACAATATTGACAGCAAGGATTGCAATCCATACCTTGCAATAACAATATTGACAGCAAGGATTGCAATCCATACCTTGCAGTAACAATATTGACAGCAAGGATTGCAATCCATACCTTGCAATAACAATATTGACAGCAAGGATTGCAATCCATACCTTGCAATAACAATATTGACTGCAAGGATTGCAATCCATACCTTGCAATAACAATATTGACAGCAAGGATTGCAATCCATATCTTGCAATAACAATATTGACAGCAAGGATTGCAATCCATACCTTGCAATAACAATATTGACAGCAAGGATTGCAATCCATACCTTGCAATAACAATATTGACAGCAAGGATTGCAATCCATACCTTGCAATAACAATATTGACTGCAAGGATTGCAATCCATACCTTGCAATAACAATATTGACAGCAAGGATTGCAATCCATATCTTGCAATAACAATATTGACAGCAAGGATTGCAATCCATACCTTGCAATAACAATATTGACTGCAAGGATTGCAATCCATACCTTGCAATAACAATATTGACAGCAAGGATTGCAATCCATACCTTGCAATAACAATATTGACAGCAAGGATTGCAATCCATACCTTGCAATAACAATATTGACAGCAAGGATTGCAATCCATATCTTGCAATAACAATATTGACAGCAAGGATTGCAATCCATATCTTGCAATAATAATATTGACAGCAAGGATTGCAATCCATATCTTGCAATAACAATATTGACAGCAAGGATTGCAATCCATACCTTGCAATAACAATATTGACAGCAAGGATTGCAATCCATATCTTGCAATAACAATATTGACAGCAAGGATTGCAATCCATATCTTGCAATAACAATATTGACAGCAAGGATTGCAATCCATATCTTGCAATAACAATATTGACAGCAAGGATTGCAATCCATATCTTGCAATAACAATATTGACAGCAAGGATTGCAATCCATATCTTGCAATAACAATATTGACAGCAAGGATTGCAATCCATATCTTGCAATAACAATATTGACAGCAAGGATTGCAATCCATACCTTGCAGTAACAATATTGACAGCAAGGATTGCAATCCATACCTTGCAGTAACAATATTGACAGCAAGGATTGCAATCCATACCTTGCAGTAACAATATTGACAGCAAGGATTGCAATCCATACCTTGCAATAACAATATTGACAGCAAGGATTGCAATCCATACCTTGCAGTAACAATATTGACAGCAAGGATTGCAATCCATACCTTGCAATAACAATATTGACAGCAAGGATTGCAATCCATACCTTGCAATAACAATATTGACAGCAAGGATTGCAATCCATACCTTGCAATAACAATATTGACAGCAAGGATTGCAATCCATATCTTGCAATAACAATATTGACAGCAAGGA
>NW_027195200.1:57500-80000 GCF_038502225.1 Cherax quadricarinatus | reverse complement strand
CAGACCTTTTCTTGGTCCAGCTAACTAGGAAGATACATTTCATCTTGTCTTGTTGTCACCTCTGACACAGATGCAAGTTGCTGGATCAGCAACTTGCATCTTGGCAGCAAAGTTTTCAGCAAAGAAGTCAGCTTTCTCCTGACTGCTAGTAAAGACAATCCCATCCTACCGATTTAGAGGTGGAATAATTTTGCCAGGTGAATAAGCTTATGGTCCTTGACCAAGGGTGGCCAAGTTCTGGACCTCTCTTTTGGACGACTTTCATTTCCCGGCAGGTTTGCCTGTGCAGGTTCCTGATATAGATAATGGGATCTTTCTTGCACATTCCCCAAGCCTTGTTTATAGCAGTATCGACCTGATCTGAAGTCTTCGTCACATAATGCTAGTGAGGAATATATTTTTATTGGAGATTAAAGGTGTTAAGTAAAGACATTCACTTGGTTATCAACGTCACCTTGGAGACGTTGATAACCTTTGAGGTGGTGAGCTCAGAGCAAAGGGCCGCCGTTTCTCCTTTCCTACAGCCAGGTTGTGCGTGTTGATTAGTCTCCTCGTTCTGTTGGAATCTTCTCTGTCGTAAAGACAGCCTTGTGGTCAGATGATCCCACACAGCTAAGGAATTGGCAAACAAATTTAAGATAGATCACTCACCACTGGGTTAAGGAAGGAACCAGAAATGTGCGTAAGGAAGTCTCTCACAATCTTTTTTCCTTCTCAAGGTTTTACATGGTTAGGTTAGGGTTCCTAGCTTTATTTATAAGACAAGAACTGTTACCTACATCAGCTTATTTGAAAGCCTTTTTATTGTTATAAGATATTCTGATAATGAAAAGCATGAAGTTAGAGCCATCTGTGGGCCCAAGATTTCATTTAATTGGTGTTTGCTGCCTGACTTGTTGTACAGTAAGGCCTTGAACCTAATAGTAAGGCCTTATACATAACAGTAAGACCTTATACATAACAGTAAGACCACCCACATCCCTCCAGTATCGATGGCTTTGTTGAAATGACAGATCTATTCAATCTGGGTTCAGGAGAGAAATAACTTGTTTTGCTGTGTTCTATATTATGTCAAGAAGTCGCAGATGAGACGGGAAAAGCCAATCAAAGTGGAGCATACTCAAAGTGTGAGTGTACTTGTGCCTCATACAGAATCCTGCAACCTATAATTCAGAGCAGATGCGAAATGTGCCTGTGAGATTTGTAAGATTTACAACGTGGTTCTTCATAGTCATTTTGGAGTCAAATCTCACTCTAAAGACATCAACTTCATCCCCGGTTACCAACAGATTCCCATTCTTTCTTGTCACTGCTCCAGCATTACCATCATGGTACCTAGAAACCATAATCATGTGTGTTTTTTTCAGGAACAAATATGACCTGCCATAATTTTTCCGAGGTTTATATAGCTGTAAGCTGGTGAGTGATGTAACTTACAGCAGCTGGCGTTTTCTCTCTTGGAAAAATATATATCAGAGTACTGTCGCCTGCACATGCATAGCATTCAGGGATGAGATGAAGATGGTCATTGAAGAAAATATTCCACAAAAATGGCCCAAGCACACTTTCCTGTGGAGCATTTAACCAATAGAATGTCTTGTTGACTCTGTTCCGTTGAGAAATACTCTCAGAGATCTACCTTGTAGGTAATAATTGAGGAGGCATAGTGCAGACCTGGCGAATCCTAGTGCATGCAATTTTGCTACGAGTCCCTGGTACCATACTAGCTTCAGATATCTAGCTAACGGTCCTTGTCTTGTCCTCCAGGACTAGGGCTGTCAAATACTCTCTCTAGTAACTACTGCATATCATGACAGGTCCTGGTTTGGTTGACACTAGTAAATTAAGAGTTCAACGGACATGTGAAGTAGTAGCAGCAGCAACACACACAGCAAGAGGCATTCTTGAGCTTCCCCAGCGCTCAGGTTTAATGCCCAAAGCTGGGGTGTGGCTCCAAAAGGATTCTGTAGTGCTTGCTGCCTTTGCACCTCCTGACATTGTCTGCTGCTATGCAGCTGCCAACCCATCGAGCCCGGTGTGAGCAGGGTTTGTGGCAGCCCAAGGTACTTAGCATCTCCCTCTGAGCCCAGTGGAGGCGGGGAATAGGACTAGACCTGGGAATACCTAGTCCCAGAATATGAGGAGGTACTTGTAGTACCTCCTCCCATGGCAGACATTCGTCTGAGACACTCCCACGACAGGGAGCCTCTTGGAAAAGGCCCAGGACGGGCGATTATACCAGCGAATCTACAACAAAATATCTAGTAAACTTCTGGCACATCTTCAGGGGTCCTGGTTGCTGCTAAATCCTATAAGAGTGTTTCTTATTTAGTTATAAAACTCACGATTAATACTATTATTTAAAAAATAAAAGACCAGCCTTAAACTAGAGTGAGACAAGGTTAACAAAACACCTGTACACAATCGTCACCTACAATAACAATAACATACCCAAAATAATTCACTTATAAAAATTAAGGACTATCATAGTAACAAAAAAATAGATCTTTCCAAGGTAAAGTAGACACAATATAACTTAACACATTATTAAATACGAAAAAATGGCCATAGTCTGGCATAGTTTACATGTATAAAAATTAGAGACAGATATTACAAGAACAAATCATAGGTTAGCATAAATAAGAAACAGGAAAATATAAAGCACAAAGACAGTCCTATAACAGATAAAGAAAAATAGGTATAAAGTTGAGTTATGTTACTGGTAGAAGACAAATTAAAACATAAACACAGTAAGCATAAGTAGCAGGTATTATCATAGGCAGGTTACATTATTATTATTATAATCAAGGGGAAAGCTCTAAACTCGTTGGATTATACAGTACCTGTAGGGGGATGTGGAAGGTATCCAGGTTTAATTCAGGGAACTGGAGCACAGACCCAATTCCCTAGATCAAGAGCCCCTCACCAGCATCAAGGAAGCTTGAGGGGTTTGCAGGCAGGCTAGACAAGTTTGAGTTTAAAACAAAGAGAACATTGAGGTAGATTAACAGGTTGAAGACACATTACCAGAGATACAGTTTTACTCCACACATATGATAAGTAAGAACAGAAACTAGTAAAATACTGAAAGGAAAACAGATTTAAAAATATTTAGGTTAAGATAGACTTTACAAAGGCACAGCTGGACTGGTAGGGTTAGTCACACAGTTATACATAAACAGACCACTAATCTTACAGTTAACTTTGATCACACAATATCCAAGTGTTACAGTATAATAATGTAAGATACAAGGCACATATTAGCCATTCCATAGTGGTATAACTGTGCTGTCAGGAGGCTGTATCTTCCACGGTAGTTCACAACAACATGCAGTTACCAAAAACTCCTGATCTTCACCATTCTTCCTTGATTAAGACTGATGACGCCACTGTGAGACTAAACGTTTCCTCAGTCAAGATACCCGAGTGTTGAACATATATCTAATTCCCCAGCTTCTCAGTTCTCTGAACCAGTTATCAACAACTTGCCTTTATAATAATAACTGGACTAATCTAACTTATACACACATTAACACAGGTGATGGACTCACTTGTTAGCAGCAGTGTGTATTGATTAATGGAGGAAGGTTGATCAAGCTGGCAGAAGTGTGGCGTTGGTCATATCTATATGTTCCCTCACAGCTGCTTGAGCAGATCTACTACCCCATACACAACCTCTTTCAAAGACTCCTTAACAATGGCTCACATTTAATAACTACACCTCGTTAGCACTGGTATTAATTATTACTTAGAAAAATAATCTAACACACAAGAAAAATAATTTATACGTTATATTTGAGCTAAACAATGTTCCTGTGAAATCATAATTGGAACCACTGACAATGGAACATTGCTATGTGAGAATAGTCATACCTGAAATATTTCGTTAGCTAGTTATGTCTTTTACAGTAATGGGGATATTAGTACATCATTTACAGATTTTATAATAATAATAATAATAATAATAATAATAATAATAATAATAATAATAATAATAATAATAATAATAATAATAATAATAATAATAATAATAGCAATAATAATAATAATAATGGTGATAATAATACTTTCTTAATTAATTAAACATTTACAATTGTTCTGTATTAATTTCCATAAATACAATGATGAAATATAACATAACATGGCCATCTGTTAATTATACTACATTCATTTCTTACACCTGACTTACAGAACCATGCACATAGTACATAGGGATGAATATACGAAAATATATATACATTAAGGACAGTCATTATATTTTCACAACGAATATTTATCACACTCTAACCTAAGTATGACTGAAGGGGCTGATTTGCTTCATTACGATGCTAACTGGTATGCACTTCTTCTCAGCAATCTTGGACTCACCTTCTCCGGACTCTCGGTCTTTTTATGGTCCAGTGATTTAAGGAGATACTCTTCATTTTGCTTTGTTGTCACCTCTGTCAACTTTGACACAGTTCTTACGGCTAGCAAAGGAGGTTCTCTTACTGGATCAGGAACTTGTATCCTGGCAGCATAATACTCAGCAAAAAGATCAGTTTTCTCCTCTCTTCTAGTATACACGCTCCCATCATGCCAGTAAAGAGGTGAAATAATTTCAACAGGTGAATAACCTAGACTATGTTTGACCAAGGATCACCAGGATTAGTAGCTCACTCTACCAGATGCCAATTTTCGTTTTCTGTCATCTCACCAACTAGAGATGATCCACTTTCGGACTTGTTCCGTTTTCCAACAGGTTTGCCGGTTTGCCTGTGTTGGTTACTGTTATAGATGGTGGGATGTCTGTTATACCTTCTTCAAGCCTTGTAAGATAAAAGATAAGATTTCCTTCGGATTTTTAGCCCAGGAGGGTTAGCTACCCAGGAGGGTTAGCTACCCAGGATAACCCAAGAAAGGCAGTGTGTTATCGAGTACTGTCTGTCTTATTTCCATTGTGGTCCTCACTCTTGTCCCCCATGATGCGACCCACAGCAGTCTAGTGCCTATTTGCTGCTAGGTGAACAGAACAACAGGTGTAAGGAAATGAGTCGAAATATTTCTACTACGCTAGGAATCGAACCCGGGCCCTCAACGTGTGAAGCGAGAACTTTGTCAGCCAGGCCACGGAGCCACTTAGCAGCACTAGCCTCTCAACAACGAAAGCCGAACCAAGGCTGATCCGAAGGCTTCGTCACACACTGCCGGTGAAGGATGTGTGTCTGCTAGAGATTAATGATTAGTTAGATTACTTATCAAAGTCTCCTTGGAGAAAAAGCGTTCCAATCAGTGGGGGTGAGTTCTGAAAAAAGGGCCGGACTGTTTCCCCTTTCCTGCAGTAGTGTAGAGTCTTCATGTAATTCTGTTATAATGTTCAATGTCGTACAGACAACCTTGTGCTCAGATGATCCCACATAACCAAGGGGTTGACAAGTGACTATACCTTCAGATAAATCACTCACTACTGGGTCAAGGGACGAGCTAGAGATGTGAGTAGGGAAGTTTGTCTCTGTCTCTCCCTCTCTCTATCTCTCTGTCTCTGTCTCTCCCTCTCTTTATCTCTATCTCTCTGTCTCTGTCTCTCTTATTGAAAAAAAATAATTATGAGTAAATACTAAATAAACCTACGTAATATATTTCTTAATAAAAGGCTAAGATATATAATCAGCCAGCAAGATAATAACAGGCGACGACTCCCCATTTTTCCCTCATAATTCACAGTCAAGATATTTATGCAAATTGATCACTGAACTTTAAAATAAACTTAAAAGATTTAAAGAAAATAAAGACTGTTAACTCAAGCCTATGATAGGCTGAAACAAAGCAAATGTGGATCCTTATATAAATAAAAACAAATGAAGTGAGAGAAAAAAACACACCACGGGCGGGGATAGAACCCACGATCAGAGAGTCTCAAAACTCCAGACCGTCGCATTAGCGACGGTCTGGAGTTCCATTCCCGCCCATGGTATGGTTTGTTTGCAATCTTGCCATTACGATTTTGTGAGTCATGAAGTGAGAGAAGAATGCAACAATAATCGGGGAATGAACTTGCAAAATATAACCAGTAAAGTGAATACGTGAAAAGAAGCTTTTAGTTGGTTTAGTATGAATTTAGAAAGACCATTGTTAGATAGGTTCCGGTCCGATGTTGTTAGTTTTTCAAATATATGTAATACACTTCCCAAACGTGACATTAAATGATAAAAAGTATTTGGATTTTTTTCAGAATATTGTTCATTAAAGGGTAGAGAAATATTTGTTGCTTCTTGTGTTACATAACATAATTAATCCATTAACCTGTCATATGTTTGCCTCAGAAGGGGATGGAAGGAAAATATTGTGTTCCATATAAATTACATCTGTGTTCCCACTACAGTCAAATTTACAGCAGATATCTTCATTATTAATTAATTTTGAGTTTCCTTAAAGAATATATTCTTAATAAACTAGTGAGTGAAAACATCATTATTTAAAATCAAGTTTTAAGAATTTGGGAGACGTAGAGTCAATTGTTCATGGGACGCGTCCCGCTCAGTCGCTCAGTCCGAAACTATACTACTATATTAATTCATGTATTTATTCCGACTCATTTTAGAGGCTCATTTTAGGGATTCACCGTTAATAAAATATTTAATTTTGTGTATAAAATTACCACGAGAATAGGAACAGCTTTCCTTCTGTGGATATTGCAAAATATAGGCATCAAGAAGATTACGCTTCACGATCTTCATCAAACGCCATATTGGATTACCCGTCTTCATCTTCATGTACCTCCCAGGAATTTATCCTTCTGTATTGCCATATATGTGACTAGTGAGGCCTTGTTAGTGACAGGTATAATAGGGAAACCTGGGAAGTAATCTGCTCAGAATATCACCAACCAGAGGTGACCTAATAAAACACTCAATATTTTTTTTTAACTGTCTGTGTATATATTCCTTGTTATAATTATGGTACATATTTTTTTATTATATAATAGAACATTAGATGTTCAAAGATCTACTAATTGCCAGTGAACTCTAATGAGAATTACTAGTGAGAATTACTAGTGAGAGTTACTAGTGAGAATTACTAGTGAGAGTTACTATTGAGAATTACTAGTGAGAATAACTAGTGAGAATTTCTAGTGAGAATTACTAGCGAAAATTACTAGGTCTTTCTATTATAGTTGAAGGCCTCTTGCTCAACTTTGACGTTACTAATACTTCAGAGGAGCTACTCTCCTTATATTTATTAATTATTAGTACAATGGTATAACGCAAAACACATCCAGCCTGAGATTATAGAAGTATATAGTCAAGTGTTGACCGGATATAGTCGAGTGCTGACCGGATATAGTCGAGTGCTGACCGGATATAGTCAAGTGCTGACCGGATATAGTCGAGTGCTGACCGGATATAGTCAAGTACTGACCGGATATAGTCGAGTGCTGACCGGATATAGTCGAGTGCTGACCGGATATAGTCGAGTGTTGACCGGATATGTCTAAGTCCCTACAGAATATAGTATAATTTATTCATATTAATCATTGTGATTGATGCCTAATTTAAATTCACTTAAATAAAGTGAGAGCAAAGATGTTTGTAGTGTTGTATGTTTTATTAGGAGCTACACATGAGTAAGATCCTGGTAATAAAGATGTTTGTAGTGGTATATGTTTTATTAGGAGGTACACAAGAGTAAGATCCTGGTAATAAAGATGTTTGTAGTGGTATATGTTTTATTAGGAGCTACACATGAGTAAGATCCTGGTAATAAAGATGTTTGTAGTGGTATATGTTTTATTAGGAGCTACACAAGAGTAAGATCCTGGTAATAAAGATGTTTGTAGTGGTATATGTTTTATTAGGAGCTACACATGAGTAAGATCCTGGTAATAAAGATGTTTGTAGTGGTATATGTTTTATTAGGAGCTACACATGAGTAAGATCCTGGTAATAAAGATGTTTGTAGTGGTATATGTTTTATTAGGAGCTACACAAGAGTAAGATCCTGGTAATAAAGATGTTTGTAGTGGTATATGTTTTATTAGGAGCTACACATGAGTAAGATCCTGGTAATAAAGATGTTTGTAGTGGTATATGTTTTATTAGGAGGTACACATGAGTAAGATCCTGGTAATAAAGATGTATCATTAGTCACTATACTTTACGACGTAAACAAATATTTAATTAAATCTGTAGACAGTCAGGTTTAATTAACAAAACGCTAATAAACTGAACATAATTATAAAAATTAATATCTCAGGTGAAGTGTTTATGACATACCTTGATAAGACAACATTAAGGTTATAATAGACTCATAGTAAAGGAACACTAGTTGCCAGATTGCACTGACAGTCATTGACAAGCTGTCAGCGTGCTCTGACAGTTACTGGCTGATGACATCATCATACAACTGCTATCAACTGGTGTTGAAAACTTTCAATATAGATAATTTTTAACGATGAGTTTCACCTTGGGTGTTTAAGTTATTAATATGAAATATTGTGTCTTGTCTGATGGAAGACATCAGTATTGTGTCTCCTCTGATGGAAGACATCAATATTGTGTCTCCTCTGATGGAAGACATCAATATTGTGTCTCCTCTGATGGAAGACATCAATATTGTGTCTCCTCTGATGGAAGACATCAATATTGTGTCTCCTCTGATGGAAGACATCAATATTGTGTCTTGCTTGTTAGAAGACATCAATATTGTGTCTCCTCTGATGGAAGACATCAATATTGTGTCTCCTCTGATGGAAGACATCAATATTGTGTCTTGCTTGTTAGAAGACATCAATATTGTGTCTCCTCTGATGGAAGACATCAATATTGTGTCTTGTTTGTTGGAAGACATCAATATTGTGTCTCCTCTGATGGAAGACATCAATATTGTGTCTTGTCTGATGGAAGACATCAGTATTGTGTCTCCTCTGATGGAAGACATCAATATTGTGTCTCCTCTGATGGAAGACATCAATATTGTGTCTCCTCTGATGGAAGACATCAATATTGTGTCTTGCTTGTTAGAAGACATCAATATTGTGTCTCCTCTGATGGAAGACATCAATATTGTGTCTTGTTTGTTGGAAGACATCAATATTGTGTCTCCTCTGATGGAAGACATCAATATTGTGTCTTGTTTGTTGGAAGACATCAGTATTGTGTCTCCTCTGATGGAAGACATCAATATTGTGTCTCCTCTGATGGAAGACATCAGTATTGTGTCTCCTCTGATGGAAGACATCAGTATTGTGTCTCCTCTGATGGAAGACATCAATTTTGTGTCTTGTTTGTTGGAAGACATCAATATTGTGTCTCCTCTGATGGAAGACATCAGTATTGTGTCTCCTCTGATGGAAGACATCAATATTGTGTCTCCTCTGATAGAAGACATCAGTATTGTGTCTCCTCTGATGGAAGACATCAATATTGTGTCTCCTCTGATGGAAGACATCAATATTGTGTCTCCTCTGATGGAAGACATCAGTATTGTGTCTCCTCTGATGGAAGACATCAATATTGTGTCTCCTCTGATGGAAGACATCAATATTGTGTCTCCTCTGATGGAAGACATCAGTATTGTGTCTCCTCTGATGGAAGACATCAGTATTGTGTCTCCTCTGATGGAAGACATCAGTATTGTGTCTCCTCTGATGGAAGACATCAATATTGTGTCTCCTCTGATGGAAGACATCAGTATTGTGTCTCCTCTGATGGAAGACATCAGTATTGTGTCTCCTCTGATGAAAGACATCAATATTGTGTCTTGTCTGATGGAAGACATCAATATTGTGTCTTGTCTGATGGAAGACATCAATATTGTGTCTTGTCTGATGGAAGACATCAATATTGTTTCTTGTTTGATGGAAGACATCAATATTGTTTCTTGTTTGTTGGAAGACATCAATATTGTTTCTTGTTTGATGGAAGGCATCAATATTGTGTCTCCTCTGATGGAAGATATCAATATTGTGTCTCCTCTGATGGAAGACATCAATATTGTATCTCCTTTGATGGAAGCCATCAATATTGCGTCTTGTTTGTTGGAAGACATCAATATTGTTTCTTGTTTGTTGGAAGACATCAATATTGTTTCTTGTTTGATGGAAGACATCAATATTGTTTCTTGTTTGATGGAAGACATCAATATTGTTTCTTGTTTGATGGAAGACATCAATATTGTTTCTTGTTTGTTGGAAGACATCAATATTGTTTCTTGTTTGATGGAAGACATCAATATTGTCTGTTGTTTGATGGAAGACATCAATATTGTGTCTTGTTTGTTGGAAGACATCAATATTGTTTCTTGTTTGATAGAAGACATCAATATTGTGTCATGTTTGTTGGAAGACATCAATATTGTTTCTTGTTTGATGGAAGACATCAATACTGTGTCTTGTTTGTTGGAAGACATCAATATTGTTTCTTGTTTGATGGAAGACATCAATATTGTGTCTTGTCTGATGGAAAACATCACTATTGTGTCTTGTTTCTTGGAAGACATCAATATTGTCTCTTGTTTGATGGAAGACATCAATATTGTCTCTTGTTTGATGGAAGACATCAATATTGTCTCTTGTTTGATGGAAGACATCAATATTGACTCTGATGGAAGACATCAATATTGTCTCTTGTTTGATGGAAGACATCCGTATTGAGTTTTTTTTGATGGAAGACATCAACATTTTTTTTTTTTTTGATGGAAGACATCAATATTGTCTGTTGTTTGATGGAAAGCATCAATATTATCTGTTGTTTGATGGAAGACATCAATATTGTCTGTTGTTTGATGGAAGACATCAATATTGTCTGTTGTTTGATGCAAGACATCAATATTGTCTGTTGTTTGATGGAAGACATCAATATTGTCTGTTGTCTGATGGAAGACATCAATATTGTCTGTTGTTTGTTGGAAGACATCAATTTTGTCTTTTGTTTCATGGAAAGCATCAATATTATCTGTTGTATGATGGAAGACATCAATATTGTCTGTTGTATGATGGAAGACATCAATATTGTCTGTTATTTGATGGAAGACATCAATATTGTCTGTTGTCTGATGGAAGACATCAATATTCTCTGTTGTTGGATAGAAGACATCAATATTATCTGTTGTTTGATGGAAGACATCAATATTGTCTGTTGTTTGATGGAAGACATCAATATTGTCTGTTGTCTGATGGAAGACATCAATATTGTCTGTTGTTGGATAGAAGACATCAGTATTATCTGTTGTTTGATGGAAGACATCAATATTGTCTGTTACTTGATGGAAGACATCAATATTGTCTGTTGTCTGATGGAAGACATCAATATTGTCTGTTGTTGGATAGAAGACATCAATATTATCTGTTGTTTGATGGAAGACATCAATATTGTCTGTTATTTGATGGAAGATATCAATATTGTCTGTTATTTGATGGAAGACATCAATACTGTCTGTTGTCTGATGGAAGATATCAATATTGTCTGTTGTTGGATAGAAGACATCAATATTATCTGTTGTTTGATGGATGACATCAATGTTGTCTATTGTTTGATGGAAGACATCAATATTGTCTGTTGTTTGATGGAAGACATCAATATTGTCTTTTATTTGATGGAAGACATCAATATTGTCTGTTGTCTGATGAAGGACATCAATATTGTCTGTTGTTGAATAGAAGACATCAATATTGTCTGTTGTTTGATGGAAGACATCAATATTGTCTGTTGTTTGATGGAAAACATCAATATTGTCTGTTGTTTGATGGAAGACATCAATATTGTCTGTTGTTTGATGGAAGACATTAATATTATCTGTTGTTTGATGGAAGACATCAATATTGTCTGTTGTTTGATGGAAGACATCAATATTGTCTGTTATTTGATGGAAGACGTCAATATTGCCTATTGTCTGATGGAAGACTTCAATATTGTCTGTTATTTGATGGAAGACATCAATATTGTCTGTTGTTTGATGGAAGACATCAATATTGTCTGTTGTTTGATGGAAGACATCAATATTGTCTGTTGTTTGATGGAAGATATCAATATTGTCTGTTGTTTGATGGAAGACATCAATATTGTCTGTTGTTTGATGGAAGACATCAATATTGTCTGTTGTTTGATTGAAGACATCAATATTGTCTGTTGTTTGATGGAAGACATCAATATTGTCTGTTGTTTGATGGAAGACATCAATATTGTCTCTTGTTTGATGGAAAGCATCAATATTGTTTGTTGTTTGATGGAAGACATCAATATTGTCTGTTGTTTGATGGAAGACATCAATATTTTCTGTTGTTTGATGGAAGACATCAATATTGTCTGTTGTTTGATGGAAGATATCAATATTGTCTGTTGTTTGATGGAAGACATCAATATTGTCTGTTATTAGATGGAAGACATCAATATTGTCTGTTGTCTGATGAAGGACATCAATATTGTCTGTTGTTGAATAGAAGACATCAATATTGTCTGTTGTTTGATGGAAGACATCAATATTGTCTCTTGTTTGATGGAAAACATCAATATTGTTTGTTGTTTGATGGAAGACATCAATATTGTCTGTTGTTTGATGGAAGACATCAATATTGTCTGTTGTTTGATGGAAAACATCAATATTGTCTGTTGTTTGATGGAAGACATCAATATTGTCTGTTGTTTGATGGAAGACATCAATATTGTCTGTTGTTTGATGGAAGATATCAATATTGTCTGTTGTTTGATGGAAGACATCAATATTGTCTGTTGTTTGATGGAAGATATCAATATTGTGTGTTGTTTGATGGAAGACATAAATATTGTCTGTTGTTTGATGGAAGACATCAATATTGTCTGTTGTTTGATGGAAGACATCAATATTGTCTGTTGTTTGATGGAAGACATCAATATTGTCTGTTGTTTGATGGAAGACATCAATATTCTCTGTTTTTGGATAGAAGACATCAATATTATCTGTTATTTGATGGAAGACATCAATATTGTCTCTTGTTTGATAGAAGATATCAGCATTGCTTGTTGTTTGATGGCAAGCATCAATATTTAAGCAAAACTATAAACATTTATGTTAGAATATATTAATTAACAACTGTTACAATGATAAACATTCACATGAACTGGATAATTAATATAGTGAAATACAGTGTTGAAAATACAAACATTACATCAGGATGGTTAAATTGTATTAAATGTATTTACTGCAAATACATTACTTGGAGTTGTGATTTTGTGTACATGAACTAGTAAGCTACTGCCTCCTAGTTCATGTATCTGAACTAGTAGGCTACTGCCTCCTAGCTTATGTATCTGAACTAGTAGGCTACTGCCTCCTAGTTTATGTATCTGAACTAGTAGGCTACTGCCTCCTAGTTTATGTATCTGAACTAGTAGGCTACTGCCTCCTAGTTTATGTATCTGAACTAGTAGGCTACTGCCTCCTAGTTCATGTATCTGAACTAGTAGGCTACTCCCTCCTAGCTTATGTGTCTAAACTAGTAGGCCACTGTCCCCTAATTCATGTATCTAAACTAGTAGTATACTGCCTCCTAGTTCATGTATCTAAACTAGTAGTCTACTGCCTCCTAGTTCGTGTATCTAAACTAGTAGTCTACTGCCTCCTAGTTCATGTATCTAAACTAGTAGGCTACTGTCTCCTAGTTCGTGTATCTAAACTAGTAGGCTACTGCCTCCTAGTTCATGTATCTAAACTAGTAGGCTACTGCCTCCTATTTCATGTATCTAAACTAGTAGGCTACTGCCTCCCAGTTCGTGTATCTAAACTAGTAGTCTACTGCCTCCTAGTTCATGTATCTAAACTAGTAGGCTACTGCCTCCTAGTTCGTGTATCTAAACTAGTAGGCTACTGCCTCCTAGTTCGTGTATCTAAACTAGTAGTCTACTGCCTCCTAGTTCATGTATCTGAACTAGTAGGCTACTGCCTCCTAGTTCAGATATCTATTATTATCTGAGCAATTGTTCAGATAACAATTTGTTATCTGTAAGTAAATAAATACTAGTTGTTCAATATTACAAAGTATAATTAGAAATGGACAATACGTCTCTAAATAAAGTCACTAAAAGGAATGAAATTATAAAAAACTGTGCTGACCTGACGAGCACTCCATCACTTGCTTCAGATAATTAATTGGGCAAATCTGAACTTGTTCATCAGAAATTAAGAATTAATGTTCATCAGAAATTAAAAATTAATGTTCATCAGAAATTAAGAATTAATTCGTGGGGAGTCTTTCCTGATTACACAAATATTATTGAGTAAAACGCAGGTTATCGAACAATAAAAGTTGATCCCTAATACACAAATAATCCGCACCGTTTTGCCCGACTTGGACCATTTACAAAGTCGGTCCAAGCCGGACCGAAACGTCGTCGTAAGCTCTCTCTTTCTCCTATGTGCAGGTTATTTGTGTATTGCTCCAGTCACGGTATTGTGCCTTTGTGTTATTTAGTCCCAAGTATTTATCTTCATTCATAATGCAGTGTTGTGTACATTATAACACTGTACACAAGCAACATGGTGTTATAGTGTATTATAACACTGTACACAAGCAACATGGTGTTATAGTGTATTATAACACTGTACACAAGCAGCATGAATGGTGTTATAGTGTATTATAACACTGTACACAAGCAACATGAAGGGTGTTATAGTGCATTATAACACTGTACACAAGCAACATGAATGGTGTTATAGTGTATTATAACACTGTACACAAGCAACATGGTGTTATAGTGTATTATAACACTGTACACAAGCAACATGAATGGTGTTATAGTGTATTATAACACTGTACACAAGCAACATGGTGTTATACTGTATTATAACACTGTACACATGCAACATGAATGGTGTTATAGTGCATTATAACACTGTACACAAGCAACATGGTGTTAAAGTGTATTATAACACTGTACACAAGCAACATGGTGTTATAGTGTATTATAACACTGTACACAAGCAACATGGTGTTATAGTGTATTATAACACTGTACACAAGCAACATGGTGTTATAGTGTATTATAACACTGTACACAAGCAACATGAATGGTGTTATAGTGCATTATAACACTGTACACAAGCAACATGAATGGTGTTATATTGTATTATAACACTGTACACAAGCAACATGAATGGTGTTATAGTGTATTATAACACTGTACACAAGCAGCATGAATGGTGTTATAGTGCATTACAACACTGTACACATGCAACATGGTGTTATAGTGTATTATAACACTGTACACAAGCAACATGGTGTTAGAGTGTATTATAACACTGTACACAAGCAACATGGTGTTATAGTGTATTATAACACTGTACACAAGCAACATGAATGGTGTTACAGTGTATTATAACACTGTACACAAGCAACATGAATGGTGTTATAGTGTATTATAACACTGTACACAAGCAACATGGTGTTATAGTGTATTATAACACTGTACACAAGCAACATGAATGGTGTTATAGTGTATTATAACACTGTACACAAGCAACATGGTGTTATAGTGTATTATAACACTGTACACAAGCAACATGGTGTTATAGTGTATTATAACACTGTACACAAGCAACATGAATGGTGTTATAGTGTATTATAACACTGTACACAAGCAACATGAAGGGTGTTATAGTGTATTATAACACTGTACACAAGCAACATGGTGTTATAGTGTATTATAACACTGTACACAAGCAGCATGAATGGTGTTATAGTGTATTATAACACTGTACACAAGCAACATGAATGGTGTTATAGTGTATTATAACACTGTACACAAGCAACATGGTGTTATAGTGTATTATAACACTGTACACAAGCAACATGAATGGTGTTATAGTGTATTATAACACTGTACACAAGCAACATGGTGTTATAGTGTTTTATAACACTGTACACAAGCAACATGAATGGTGTTATAGTGCATTATAACACTGTACACAAGCAACATGAATGGTGTTATAGTGTATTATAACACTGTACACAAGCAACATGGTGTTATAGTGTATTATAACACTGTACACAAGCAACATGGTGTTATAGTGTATTATAACACTGTACACAAGCAACATGAATGGTGTTATAGTGTATTATAACACTGTACACAAGCAACATGAATGGTGTTATAGTGTATTATAACACTGTACACAAGCAACATGGTGTTATAGTGTATTATAACTTTGTACACAACATAAGAACATAAGAACATAAGAACATAAGAACGAAGGAACACTGCAGAAGGCCTACTGGCCCATGCGAGGCAGGTTCAAGTCTCCTACCGGCTTAAGCCAATGCACCCAACCTAGTCAGGTCAGGTCACATTGACTTAAGGGAGGAACACGGCAACCGACCTGGTAGCACAAGCTATCAGGTCTAACTCACACCCACCCACATCCACTCATGTATTTATCCAACCTATTTTTAAAGCTACACAACGTTCTGGCCTCTATAACGGTACTTGGGAGTTTGTTCCACTCATCCACAACTCTATTACCAAACCAGTACTTTCCTATATCCTTCCTGAATCTGAATTTTTCCAACTTAAAACCATTGCTGCGAGTCCTGTCTAGGCTAGATATTTTCAGCACACTATTTACATCCAACAAGCAACATGAATGGTGTTATAGTGTATTATAACACTGTACACAAGCAACATAGTGTTATAGTGTATTATAACACTGTACACAAGCAACATGAAGGGTGTTATAGTGTATTGTAACACTGTACACAAGCAACATGGTGTTATAGTGTATTATAACACTGTACACAAGCAACATGGTGTTATAGTGTATTATAACACTGTACACAAGCAACATGAATGGTGTTATAGTGTATTATAACACTGTACACAAGCAACATGGTGTTATAGTGTATTATAACACTGTACACAAGCAACATGAATGGTGTTATAGTGTATTATAACACTGTACACAAGCAACATGGTGTTATAGTGCATTATAGCACTGTACACAAGCAACATGGTGTTATAGTGTATTATAACACTGTACACAAGCAACATGGTGTTATAGTGTATTATAACACTGTACACATGCAACATGAATGGTGTTATAGTGTATTATAACACTGTACACAAGCAACATGGTGTTATAGTGTATTATAACACTGTACACAAGCAACATGGTGTTATAGTGTATTATAACACTGTACACAAGCAACATGAAGGGTGTTATAGTGTATTATAACACTGTACACAAGCAACATGGTGTTATAGTGTATTATAACACTGTACACAAGCAACATGAATGGTGTTATAGTGTATTATAACACTGTACACAAGCAACATGGTGTTATAGTGTATTATAACACTGTACACAAGCAACATGAATGGTGTTATAGTGTATTATAACACTGTACACAAGCAACATGGTGTTATAGTGTATTATAGCACTGTACACAAGCAACATGGTGTTATAGTGTATTATAACACTGTACACAAGCAACATGGTGTTATAGTGTATTATAACACTGTACACATGCAACATGAATGGTGTTATAGTGTATTATAACACTGTACACAAGCGACATGGTGTTATAGTGTATTATAACACTGTACACAAGCAACATGAATGGTGTTATAGTGTATTATGACACTGTACACAAGCAACATGGTGTTATAGTGTATTATAACACTGTACACAAGCAACATGAATGGTGTTATAGTGTATTATAACACTGTACACAAGCAACATGGTGTTATAGTGTATTATAACACTGTACACAAGCAACATGGTGTTATAGTGTAGTATAACACAAGGGGGGGGGTCACAGTGGCACCATCCACTACTCAAAGTAGGTCTTCGTCCAAAGGTTGGACACGTGGTTGGTACCACTATGACCCCGCCTCCTCCTGCTTCGCCTCACCTGACTACAGTATATAAGCCACGTCTACGGCCCTATGCTGTACTTTCTACAAGATTGATGGACTGAACACATCGACTCCAGCTGAGGGACTGATTACCTCAATCTCCTCCTCTCTTTACACCTTTCTACTGGACTGATGAAGCCACTGTGTGGCGAAACGTTTCCTCAATAAATATTCCCATATGTTGAGTAAGTGTCTCAATCTTCAACTTGTCGGTTTTCGAAACCATTCTTCACAACATGAATGGTATTGTAGTTGCAATATTTCCACCTCGCTATTAAGTAGTGAGTCTAATGGTTTCTTCCACCTCACGTTGTTTATTATATAAAGAGGTAAATTGTAGATCTCATTAACAAGAAAATTGCTCTATTTAATTATATGTGACATGAAATTATTTTATATTTTCAATGCTTAAGTTTTTTACACATAAGTTTGTCAGTTAGGGAAGCCACACTTGTACACCTGCAACATCGTGTATGTAAACTGGTGAATGTTTTTTTGCTTAATTGATTTGATACTCCTTCCCCCTCACTGTTCCTTCAAACGTTCAGGTGAGGGATTAGTTGCTGTGGCCTTTATGATATTAAACGGAAATAATATTTCCCTCTGTTGAATATTGGCGATTTATGTAAATATATAGTCAAGTGGGTTCAAGCATCAGCCAGTTAGGTTACATCCTCACAACTTTACTCCTGTAGTTGTAGCAGAACTAGTAAACAATGTAACTAAAGTGACAACCTGAGATAAAACTTATGTACAAAGAGAAGTCACAAGATTGATTCCGGGAAAGAAAGAGATGAACAAATGAACGAATCAGTCAATGATAAGTTTGTAAGTAATTCCCACACAGTGTTGATTGTGTCATTAAGATTGTCTTCACAGCCGCAACACAGTGACTCCACAGAGCGTCATAACTGATGTTGCTACTGGATGTATTCTGGCCACTGTGCAGTCCGAGAAGTATTGTTGTATTATATGACCCCAGGATCCTGTATGTCCAGTGTACGTCCAGTGTACGTCCAGTGTACGTCCAGTGTACGTTAGTGTACGTGAAAAGATTATAAAGAGTGTGACATAGGTATGTTATGCAAGTATTAACGTTGAAGAATCAACACGAATCGAACTTGCTATTCAAATTCGATTCGTGTTGATTAAGTCAAACCTTCCACTAAGGAGAGTCAGAGTTGAAGAAAATCTAAAGACAAATTCTTTTATCTCAGATGGATCAATATCCTAAAAGAAATATCAAAATATTATGAAATACTGACAGGTTGGTAAGACACATTTGGAAGATTTACTTGTTAATTCGTCCAGGCCAGCCTAGCAACACCTCACACTCAGTCGTCCAGGCCAGCCTAGCAACACCTCACACTCAGTCGTCCAGGCCAGCCTAGCAACACCTCACACTCAGTCGTCCAGGCCAGCCTAGCAACACCTCACACTCAGTCGTCCAGGCCAGCCTAGCAACACCTCACACTCAGTCGTCCAGGCCAGCCTAGCAACACCTCAGACTCAGTCGTCCAGGCCAGCCTAGCAACACCTCACACTCAGTCGTCCAGGCCAGCCTAGCAACACCTCACACTCAGTCGTCCAGGCCAGCCTAGCAACACCTCACACTCAGTCGTCCAGGCCAGCCTAGCAACACCTCACACTCAGTCGTCCAGGCCAGCCTAGCATCACCTCACACTCAGTCGTCCAGGCCAGCCTAGCAACACCTCACATTCAGTCGTCCAGGCCAGCCTAGCAACACCTCACACTCAGTCGTCCAGGCCAGCCTAGCAACACCTCCCACTCAGTCGTCCAGGCCAGCCTAGCAACACCTCACACTCAGTCGTCCAGGCCAGCCTAGCAACACCTCATACTCAGTCGTCCAGGCCAGCCTAGCAACACCTCACACTCAGTCGTCCAGGCCAGCCTAGCAATACCTCACACTCAGTCGTCCAGGCCAGCCTAGCAACACCTCCCACTCAGTCGTCCATGCTAGCCTAGCAACACCTCACACTCAGTCGTCCAGGCCAGCCTAGCAACACCTCACACTCAGTCGTCCAGGCCAGCCTAGCAATACCTCACACTCAGTCGTCCAGGCCAGCCTAGCAACACTCCACACTCAGTCGTCCAGGCCAGCCTAGCAATACCTCACACTCAGTCGTCCAGGCCAGCCTAGCAACACCTCACACTCAGTCGTCCAGGCCAGCCTAGCAACATCTCGCACTCAGCCGTCCAGGCCAGCCTAGCAACACCTCACACTCAGTCGTCCAGGCCAGCTTAGCAATACCTCACACTCAGTCGTCCAGGCCAGCCTAGCAACACCTCACACTCAATCGTCCAGGCCAGCCTAGCAATACCTCACACTCAGTCGTCCAGGCCAGCCTAGCAATACCTCACACTCAGTCGTCCAGGCCAGCCTAGCAACACCTCACACTCAGAGTCGTCCAGGCCAGCCTAGCAACACCTCACACTCAGTCGTCCAGGCCAGCCTAGCAACACCTCACACTCAGAGTCCTCCAGGCCAGCCTAACAACACCTCACACTCAGTCGTCCAGGCCAGCCTAGCAACACCTCACACTCAGAGTCGTTCAGGGTAACCTAGCAACACCTCACACTCAGAGTCGTCCAGGGTAGCCTAGCAACACCACACACTCAGAGTCGTCCAGGCCAGCCTAGCAACACCTCACACTCAGAGTCGTCCAGGCCAGCCTAACAACACCTCACACTCAGTCGTCCAGGCCAGCCTAGCAACACCTCACACTCAGAGTCGTTCAGGGTAACCTAGCAACACCTCACACTCAGAGTCGTCCAGGGTAGCCTAGCAACACCACACACTCAGAGTCGTCCAGGCCAGCCTAGCAACACCTCACACTCAGAGTCGTCCAGGCCAGCCTAGCAACACCTCACATTCAGAGTCGTCCAGGCCAGCCTAGCAACACCTCACATTCAGAGTCGTCCAGGCCAGCCTAGCAGCACCTCACATTCAGAGTCGTCCAGGCTAGCCTAGCAACACCTCACACTCAGAGTCGTCCAGGGTAGCCTAGCAACACCTCGCACTCAGAGTCGTCCAGGCCAGCCTAGCAACACCTCACACTCAGAGTCGTCCAGGCCAGCCTAGCAATACCTCACACTCAGAGTCGTCCAGGCCAGTCTAGCAACACCTCACACTCAGAGTCGTCCAGACCAGTCTAGCAATACCTCACACTCACAGTCGTCCAGGCCAGCCTAGCAACACCTCACACTCAGTCGTCCAGGCCAGCCTAGCAACATCTCACACTCAGTCGTCCAGGCCAGCCTAGCAACACCTCACACTCAGAGTCATCCAGGCCAGCCTAGCAACACCTCACACTCAGAGTCGTCCAGGCTAGCCTAGCAACACCTCACACTCAGCCTTGTAACACCTACTTGTTTACTGTGAACGTTTTCTTCATATAATTTCATAATAATTATGCATAAAACGTATATAATTGTTTTTTCCTTCTTTTACAGAAAGAAGAGGAAGAATATTATGCTGACGTGGGAGATGGCAAGTGCCCTTTTTTTTCTCGTTTATTTAAAGTGTTTGTGTTTTTCGTCAGTGAATTACTCATTGAATTGAATCAGTAATGTAGAAAGAACAGTTCTGTTGTCTGTGGAGCTGCTGTTTATTTAAAGTGTTTGTGTTTTTCGTCAGTGAATTACTCATTGAATTGAATCAGTAATGTAGAAAGAACAGTTCTGTTGTCTGTCGAGTTGCTGTTTACAAATGATTTGCAAGTAACTACTTCCTCAGGTTGATCAGACTTGTGTGGGTTGAAAAGAAGGAAAATTTTGTGTTCTGCAAATTCTGAATGAGGTGTCCTACTGTTAAGATAATATTTATGTTGTACTAAAAGAAAGTATCTTTGTCCATTGCAAAGTTATTTAGGTCGACGCTCTCTTACAATAGCATTTGTTCTGAATGACCTAGCATGGCTGTCGAAGACTTTATGAACTGTCTTTGGAATATAGACGATAGATCTCGATTCGCCGGTACTCTCCTGGCTCGGGTCTTTTCCAGATGATGACCTGGCCTTGGCTCCCTGTCTTGGGAGTGTCTCAGACCTATGTTTCCCATGGGAGGAGGTACGAGGACCTCCTCATCTTCTGGGACCAACTATAGATGATTAGGATTGATGATGACGGTGAGATGAGTATATTCAGACTTTTGGAAAATATGACAACATTCTTTGTTCCTGTCTACTATATAGCATCTAGAACGTTTGTTTTTTATTCAGCTCACCTGACTTATCTTCCTCAGGCAGGTGACTTAAAAAGAAAAACTTTTGGTTTTTCTTTTAAATTTAATAATTTATATAGAAGTGGTCACTAGCCCCTTTATTATGAACACAGGTGAAGAATGGCCTGTGAGACCTGGTCGTAACGTGAACGTGGAACAAACCAAACTCAGTAGAATATAATATATATTTGCCTTCACCAGATGATTTATACATGTACATTATATATATTATGTACAGCTGGAGCAGTAAATGTACACTACGGTGACATTTGTCAAAGCAGAAGCCAGAGAGAGTGTACCGTAACAACCAGCAGCTAGGCAAGTCTGTCAATTCACAGGCGGGATTGCCTGTGATTGGCCAATTAACGAAGGTACTGATTTAACGACGGGTACCGT
>NW_027195200.1:0-55000 GCF_038502225.1 Cherax quadricarinatus | reverse complement strand
TATAATAAATAGGATTCTTCCCTATAATTTCGCACCATCTTTTATCTCTTTTTTCCTTATACATAACTATGCAAGTTGTCTGCCAAGCATTAAATATTATCCTCGGAATAATGCATATATTTAACCAATACATCAATCACTCCAAAACTGCATCCCCAACTGCTTTTAGGAATTTCTATCTTCATGCAGTCTATACACACTTTCGTTCTATCCACTGCCTCAACCAGTGGGTAGAATGAGAGAGGCTCTTCCTCACTCCTAAAATGTGTTATACTTTCCTGTCCAATGAAAGAAATCACTGCCTCTCTTTGTCTCTTCACTAACTCTCAAGAGTTGTTCAGAATATTACCTCCGTCTTCCTAGTATCTCCATCTCCACATTTAATGGCTCCTCTCTCTTAATTTTAACTACACATTTGTTCCCTCGGTTCACTCACATAAATTATCTCACTCCTAAACCTGTTCTTATTCTTAGGAAAGTTTGTTGATAAAACCTCACCCACTATCACATTAGCTCTTGTTTTACACTCCCTCACCACTCTTTTAAACTCTCATTTACTCTCCATGTTCTCCTTCCGTGTATCTTTCTAACTTTGTTAAAATCTTTCGAATATCAACTTTTTCTCCCGTATTGTCTTCCTTACCTCTTCATCCCACTAACTGCTCTTCTTCCCACCTGCACCCACCATACTATACCCATAAACATCTGCTGCACACTCAAACACTGCATTCTTAAATCCACCTCATACCTCCCCAACATTATACTCATTACCTGTACCCTCCAGAGACCACCTTTCTCCTTATCATTGATTACATCTTTCCCCCTAACTATCTCCTCCTTTAACTTATAAATTGTCACTTTTCTCTTGTCCACTGATGACATTATAATAATATTATTATTTTCATAATAATAATAATAATAATAATAATAATAATAATAATAATAATAATAATAATAATAATAATAATAATAATAATAATAACATTATTTCCACGAGCACATGATACAACTTATACAGACCATAGCTGACATCAGCGACACAATATGTAGAAAGCCTCTGGTTATGCAGAACATTTCGGACACCTTAGGTTAATTTTGTCCCCCAGGATGCGACCTTCACTAGTCGGCTGTCACCCAGATACCTACTTACTATTAGGTGAACAGGGTCTGCAAGCCGAAGGACTCACGCCCAGTGTTTCTTCCATACTGCAGATCGAACCTGAAACGCTCAGTGTGTGTGCTGGAGATGCTACCAACCAAGCCACGAGACAGTGAACCACACATATATCTCTCACTCTCACTGTTGCTACCATCATCTATTATATCTGTCGGTCCTCTAAAAAACATGAACATCCAAAAATCTACCCATCAACATTATATCTACCAACACACTGTCCAACATCGTACTATCATCACTCACTACATCGTTGTTTGTATAATTATCTTCTTTTATCAATATATATTACCTATTAACAAGCTACTTTGTGTATTTAGGTCAACTAGAAGCCGCCATTATTATATACACTGACCACTACAAGTTTATCTACTATGCCTTTTTACAACACTTTCTCTCACTTTTGATTTTAAGTCCCCCAGCCACACAGTGGCTTCATCAGTCCATACAAAGGATAAACTTGAAGAACAGGAGGAGAATGAGGTAATCAGTCCCTCAGCCTTTAGTCGATGTGGTCAGTCCATCAATCTTGAAAAGAATAGGGTATATGAGCGGAGAAGCAGCTTATAAACCGTATGGCAGGAGAGGTGCAGCAGTCGTAGGTGGTGTTACATTTGTTCAATGTGGAAGTAGGTCGTGCCCAAGGGTTAGGCAAGTGAAGAATTCCCAAGTATTAAGATCCTATGATGAATGGTTTGAAAAATCGACATGTTGAAGATTGAGACACTTACGCAGCATATGGGAATATTTATTCAGGAAACGTTTCGCCACACAGTGGCTTCATCAGTCCAATACAAAGAGGAAGGCCTTATGCCTTCCTCTTTGTATTGGACTGATGAAGCCACTGTGTGGCGAAACGTTTCCTCAATAAAGATACCCAAGAGTTGCACATGTGTCTAATTTAACAACATGTCGGTTCTTTGAACCATTCATCCACAGTTTTTTTTCTCACTTTGCTCAAAACTCCTTAACATTCAGTGTTATGAAACCCCAAGTTATTTATCCAATTATTCTCTATGAAACCTAGTTTTGAGATTTCTAATTTTGTTAATTTAACAACATTGAAGTGTCTAAGTTGTTCTAACTATCTCATAGTTTATATTCTTGTTAGACACCTCAAGATCTCCATTTTGTTTGCCTAAAGAGGTATACAGTTTTATTGTTTTATATTTGTAACTACGTTTAACCGTCCTTAACAAGTACAGAACTATACACTTGATAGTTTACTGTCTATTGTACAGTTTATAACATCGTTAGTGCAATAAGAGTCAGGTGATACTGATAGATCTAGTCTTAATCGTTCATTATATTTCATTACTACTCTAACACTGTGATGAATGGTTTGAAAAACCGACAAGTTGAAGATTGAGACACTTATGCAGCATATGGGAATCTTTATTCAGGATAAAGATATGGGAATAAAGATTCCCATATGCTGCATAAGTGTCTCAATCTTCAACTCTAACACTATACGTTAATTACTTTTTATAATCTCCTTGAATAATATATATCCACACCAATATTGTACAATTACCCACTTATTACAGATATTAATATTACCTCTTATCACTCTTCTGAAATTCTAATCATTTAAATATTTATCAGTTGATCTAAATACTAATGCTGACATCGACCCTGAACTATATCTATATAATCTAAATCGCAGTCAACATCTAACTGAAAGCAACATTGTGTACTACACAGCAACAGAAGTCAGTACTGTCCTCAGCAACGCTGGAAATATTACAATTTTGAATTACAATATTAGATCCCTAAGTAAACTCTATGATGACCTTCTGGCACTCTTAGATTCATTAAAGACAACCTTCTGTATTATTCTTACTGAAGATTGTCTTAAACAAGGCACAATAGATATGTACTCACTACCAGGATACACAGCAATCCACAACTGCAGATAAGAGAAACTTGGTGGAGGTATTGTCGTCTATTACTCTAATCAACTATCATGTTGCAACATTATATCCTTCAGTGATGAATATGGTGAATATATATATTTGCAAACTTCTCTGGAAAAAAAAGACTAAAAACTCTATGCAATTGGGGCCATATACAGGCTGCGTCATACTAATCTCCAGCTTCTAGTGATAAACTGAAAACACTGATAACAGAAACAAATGAACAAGCACCACCTATTACTGCAGGAGACTTCAACATCAACCTTGTCCTAACAGATGACCAACCTATTACTGATTTCATTAACAGTATGAATAATACACTACTCATACCACAAGTTACGAAACCAACAAGACTGAGACGAGTGCAGTCGTAATTGACAATATATGGACAAACATACTAGCCCCCCTTAGAGCGAGGACAATCACAGACAACACTACTGGCCACTACCCAACCTTCCTCCTAACAAACATCTAAGCTCTGTTAACTGGCCTAATATGAATCCCGAACCGAAGCACTTTCTTGACAGTTGCAATAGAACCCATAGACATAATACTAGACATAAAAATTTCTATGACATTCCCCGTGTCAGGCTAAATCTCTTCAAAAATTCAACATACATTAATATGCCCGAAATCTGGAACTCTCTGCCAGAAATCTCCAGAACCACTGACTCAACCAGGATTTTTAAAACTATTGTTAAAGGCACCTTATCTCCTTAACCAAACCCAGCCCATCATACATGCTCATGTAAAAACAATACATGCATATGCTCACTATCATGAACATAGGTAAAATATTATAATGAATATGTTTTTTCCTGTTTTTCACACAGGGTGTGACAAGGTTAGGATAAGGATCCCTAACTTTATTGGCAATCTATTGACAAGTTAAGGATTCCTTACTTTATTAAAAAGCTAAGAGCTGTTACCTACATCAGCTTATTTGAAAGCATTTTTATTGTTATGAAACAGACAAGTATGGAACAGGATGAAGCTGGGGCCATCTGTGGTCCATCATTTTCATTTGATCAACTGATTTTATCTCGTTGATATCATTATGCTATACGAACTTGTTCTATACTCGAGTCATCCTGGGGATAAATATCTCAGATGAAGTGATGTTCTGGAGAAGGGTACAGCCAGAGTGAAGTTGCTGCTTTCTGTCCATCTTGTGGTATAGAAGTTTGCTTCTCGCTGTCCTCGAAGTGGATCCAAGTGTGGTACTTTGACAATATTGGCCTTGTACATAACAGTAAGGCCACCCAAATCCCTCCTGTGTTGAAGGCTCTGCTGAAATGACAGATCTATCCAGGATGGGCCCAGGCGAGAAATGAGGTGTCTTGCTCTGTTCTCTACTCTGTCAAACAGTCACAGATGAGAGGGGATGGGGGCAGGCAAACCAAGAAAGTGGAGCATACTCAAGGTGTGAGCGTACTTGTGCCTCATACAGAATCTTGCAACCCCTACTTTCGAGCAAATGCGAGATACGTCGAAGTGCTGCAAGCTACCTGGCTGCCTTGTTTTCAAGATTTACAATGTAGTTGTAGATATTCCTGAAAGATGTGAGCTAGAGGTGCTGCAAGCTGGTCTGTATATCTCAACAATCTTGGGCTCAACTTGTCTGGGCCCACAGTCTTTTGAAGGAAATATACCTCCTCCTGCCTTATTGTCACCACTGACAGTTTTGACAGTTCTTGCAGCTAGATCAGGACCTTGCATCTTGGTAGCAAAGTGTTCGGCAAAGAGGTCCGCCTTCTCTTGACTACTAGTAGAGGTGGTCCCATCCTGTCGATCTAGAGGTGGAATGAGTTCATAAGGCCGATAACCTTGTCTGTCCTTGACCAGGGACCACCAGGTTTTGGAGCCTACTCAACCTGATGCTAGCTTTCTTTTAGTATCCACCTTCTATTAAGAGATGGCCCACTTTTGAACGTCACCCATATGCCTACAGGCTTGCCTGTGCAAGTTCCTGTTATAGGTGGTAGGATGTCTTTTATACATTCGCCATGCTTTGTACTTAGCAGTAGCAGCCTCTCTACAACGAAAGCCAAACCAAGGCTGATCTGTAGGATTCGTCACATATTGCCGATGAGGAATGTGTTCTTGTTATAGATTAAGGATGTGTCCAGTGAAGGCTTTCATTTAGTTGTCAACTTCTCCTTAGAGAAGAGCATTCCAATTGGTGATGGCGAGCTCAGAGCAAAGTGCTAATTACCTCTTTCCCATAGCCAGGTTGTGCGTGTGGACTCCTCACCTCATTCTGTTGTTCTGTTGGGATCTTAGTGTCGTAAAAACAGCCTTGTGGTCAGAAGATCTAACATAGCCGAGGGGTTGACATGTGACTGTACCTTCTGCCTGATCACTCACTACTGGGTCAAGGGAGGAGCCAGAGATATGAGTAGGGAAATCAAACTTTCTCATGTTAAATTCTGCAAGAAGGTCATCAAAGTTTCTCTGTGTAAGGTGTTGGTTGAGGTCACCCACAATTATGATATGTTGGGAGTTGTGTTGGAGCAGAAGGGAGTCCACATTATCCATTAGGAAGTTGATGGGGTCTGCATGTTGCCCCTGAGGTCTGTACATTGCATATACTAGTACAGAGGTACTTGTGTTTATGCATACCTCGAAGAACATCACTTCAAGATGAGTAGGGATGGCAACATCAGTGTGCTGGGCATGTACATTTTTAGAAAAGCACACAGCAGTACTTCTCCTTGCCCTTGCCTGTCTCTTCTCATCCATGAGGTGTAGCCAGCAATTCTTGTAAAATTTTTGGAGTTCTGTCGTCCAAAAGTGTTTCAGTAACAGCTATCATGTCGGGACGCTGAGTGTTGTGTGTGAGCTCTCCAGTATTGGTAATAAAACCTCTAATGTTGGCCGACAGGATGCTAAAAGACTGGGTCCTCATTATGTGATCAGCTTGAAGTGGTGGGTGTGTAAGGTGTGAGGGAGGTACGGCACCAAGGCAGCTGATGTTATGTATATCTATGATCTTGTGTAGGCACAATACCACCTGCTGGGCTGAGATAGGAGTAGCTGAGTGCGTGATGTGTGTGTTCACCATTTCACAGATCCTGCAGGTTTGTTCTGAGAACAGGTCTCTAAAAAAGTGATCCTGTCTGTCAAGTTCCTTTTTCATCCGACACTGGTCCTCCTGATGTCCCCTCTTGCGCCTGGTATCTCACAGGCAATTGTTAGTGGTGTGTCCCCTCCAGTGACAGCGAGAGCACTGCCTAGGTGCCTGGGAGGGTGGACTCCTATTTGTTGCAGCTCTTGTGTTTTGCTCCTGATTTATCTGCAGATTCTGTCGCTGGTGAGCCTGATGATTGTGTATCTGATGAATGTTTTCCATGGACAGTGTTGGTGGAAGGTGAGACGGCTGTACATGTCTTTCTCCTTCACGTCCTCTTCCATATCCTCTACCACGTTCTCTACCACGCCCTTGTACAGTTCTGACAGATGTCCCTGCTGTTCGTACTTTGGTGCAGCACCTTTTCAGGTGCAGTGATAGTCCCTTGATTATTAACTGCACCAATCTCTGTTGGAGAAAATCCTGACTCAGTACTTGCAGATGAAGCACTGCTGCCAGATGTTGGAGTAGTGTCGGCAGGTGTGCTGACAGGTGTACGATCAGTGATGGTATGTGTGCTGTCTGGTGTACTGGCAGGTGCTGAAGCTGTGATGTCAGGTGTAGGAGAGTTAACAGATCTAAGGCTTGCTTCACTGCTGGGAACAGGATCTGTTCCCTCTGTGGTGGTCAAAGGAATTGTGTTAGAATTCCCAAATGCAATGTTTTGAGCTCTGTCTAACTGTGGAGCCTTAGTGATGACAGAATTCTACCAGTTATTTACCTCTGAGTTGAGGTCAGTGTGGGACTTTCAGTCTTTGTCAATAGTGTCACCATCAGCTAAGAAGCGTATGTCACTTCAAACGATTTGAGGAGCTCATGGATTACCTTAGCCACGACTTCACAACACAGCCCATGAGGGCAGTCTTGATCTTCGGAGAGGAGTCCCTGAGGTACTGCTGAACATTCCTCTTGTAGCACCAGGTTTGTTTCTACATATACCACAGGATTATGGATATCCTTTAATTTTCTGAGAAGTTCTACCTGGCTACAAAAAAACTGTTCTTCTGGAATACAATCTGTATGTAGTAATTGGAGCGAGTAGGCACCTTACATTTAAAAAGTATTTTGTCCCTAGTATATCCACAAACACTGCTGTATCTACTGGGACAAGAGCCGGACAGCGAAGATATTCTTGTTATTTTGTGATGTGAAGTCATCACAGAGGAAGCTTTGGAAGTTTACAATGAAGTTCACAGGAGAGAGAGAGAGTGGTGGTATCGTGGGGTGTTTATAATGGGGAAGGTGTGTAGGAGAAGGTGAGGACAGCCTGTGGGCCGGCAAGCTGGAAGTCTTTAGAATGGGGAGGGAGTGTGGCGGAAGGTGAGGACAGCCTGTGGGCCGGCAAGCTGGGAGTGTTTATAATGGGGAGAGTGTGTGGAGGAAGGTGATGACAGCCTGTGGGCCAGCAAGCTGGAAGTGTTTAGAATGGGGAGAGTGTGTGGGGGAATGTGAGGACAGCCTGTGGGCCGGCAAGCTGGGAGTGTTTATAATGGGGAGGGTGTGTGGAGAAAGGTGAGGACAGCCTGTGTGCCGGCAAGCTGGAAGTGTTTATAATAGGGAGGGTGTGTAGGGGAAGGTGAGGACAGCCTGTGGGCCGGCAAGCTGGGAGTGTTTATAGTGGGGAGGGTGTGTGGGGGAAGGTGAGGACAGCCTGTGGGCCAGCAAGCTGGGAGTGTTTATAATGGGCAGGGTGTGTGGGAGAAGGTGAGGAAAGCCTGTGGGCCGGCAAGCTGGGAGTGTTTATAGTGGGGAGGGTGTGTGGGGGAAGATGAGGACAGCCTGTGGGCCAGCAAGATGGGGAGTGTTTATAATAGGGAGGGTGTGTAGGGGAAGGTGAGGACAGCCTGTGGGCCGGCAAGCTGAGAGTGTTTATAGTGGGGAGGGTGTGGGGGAAGATGAGGACAGCCTGTGGGCCGGCAAGCTGGAAGTCTTTAGAATGGGGAGAGTGTGTGGCAGAAGGTGAGGACATCCTGTGGGCCGGCAAGCTGGGAGTGTTTATAATGGGCAGGGTGTGTGGGGGAAGGTGAGGACAGCCTGTGGGCCGGCAAGCTGGGAGTGTTTATAATGGGGAGGGTGTGTGGAGGAAGGTGAGGACAGCCTTTGGGCTGGCAAGCTGGAAGTGTTTATAATGGGGAGGGTGTGTGGGGGAAGGTGAGGACAGCCTGTGGGCCGGCAAGCTGAGAGTGTTTATAATGGGGAGGGTGTGTTGGGGAAGGTGAGGACAGCCTGTGGGCCGGCAAGCTGAGAGTATTTGTAATGGGGAGGGTGGGTGAGGGAAGGTGAGGACAGCCTGTTGGCCGACAAGCTGGGAGTGCTTATAATGGGGAGGGTGTGTGGGGGAAGATGAGGACAGCCTGTGGGCCGGCAAGCTGGAAGTCTTTTGAATGGGGAGAGTGTGTGGCAGAAGGTGAGGACATCCTGTGGGCCGGCAAGCTGGGAGTGTTTACAATGGGGAGGGTGTGTGGAGGAAGGTGAGGACAATCTGTGGGCCGGCAAGCTGGAAGTGTTTATAATGATGATGGTGTGTTGGGGAAGGTGAGGACAGCCTGTGGGCCGGCAAGCTGGAAGTGTTTATAATGGGGAGGGTGTGTGGGGGAAGGTGAGGACAGCCTGTGGGCCGGCAACCTGAGAGTGTGTAGAATGGGGGAGGGTGTTTGGGGAAGGGTGTGTGGGGGAAGGTGAGGACAGCCTGTGGGCCGGCAAGCTGGGAGAGTGTTTATAATGGGGGAGGGTGTGGAGGAAGGTGGGGGAAGGTGAGGGGACAGCCTGTGGGCCGGCAAGCTGAGAGTGTTTATAATGGGGAGGGTGTTTGGGGGAAGGTGAGGACAGCCTGTGGGCCGGCAAGCTATGGGGAGGGTGGGGGTGTTTAGGGTGTTTGGGGGAAGGGAAGCCTGTGGGCCGGCAAGGACAGCCTGTGGGCCGGCAAGCTTGGAGTGTTGCCTTCTCACTATCACTTAATAAACAACTGTTTATGCTATCCACGTTTTCACTTCAGGAAGATGTTAATACAGATCATTGTTACAGCTGTACAAATCATGTTATGAAACACCCAGATGTTAGTACATAGCACCAAGGAGATACAATATCAGATGTTCACTGTGGAGGCAATAGTACCTCAGTTCCTAGACCTGCCACTGTCCCCTCACAACAATGTTCACCAAAACACTCTTAAATATCACTGATTTTCATTATATTCACTTCTATGGAGGAGTTGGCTTACTTGTACTAATGTGTTGCAGGTAGTACTATGTCACTGAACAGTTTTCTACCTCACCAACCTTCGTAGTTAAGTAATATTAAGAGAGTATGTGGCGCACACTGTCTCTCTCTTTCTTTGTCTCTCTGTCTGTCTCTCTCTCTCTCTCTTTCTCTTTCTCTCTAATCTTCTCTAACTGTAATCAGTCTAATGCGTTAGCTTTTTGTTAATAATTAAAACTAATTCTTCTCCATCAAACTTATTAAGGTAATATATCGTGAAATAATAGAATATTCACTTGTTTTATATTCATTGTAAACCCCTAAGTTTAAAATTACACTCACCTAAATGACCATATATACAAAATTACTCAAACTGTTATTGCCTTATTAATCTTAAGTTAGTCTTAAGTTTGCCAGAAATGTTGTACATATAAAGGGACTTTCTGCTTGTCCACCCAATTGTTATATTATTATGTACAAAAATTGTATCATGAAGAAATAAATATTTTATTCTTATTCCAAATCTCTCTCTCTCTCTCTCTCTCTCTCTCTCTCTCCCAGGTGCAATAGCACTTATTATTGCCTATCTTGCACATCTCACTCTCATTTTAATTCACTTAATTATTGAATTTATGCACTTACCTTTCCTCTTTCCTTACCATAATGGTCATTATATTATTACTGACACTATAGTTTTAACTCTGATTCTCTCCAATATATCTAACATTATCCCTTTACCTTACACAGATCACTTTCACAGAGTTATTATCCTGTTTCAGCTCATTTCAAAGCCCATTACTTTCTTAGGTATAATACCACCCCCAGGATACTACCACAACAGTCAGTCAACACTCAGGTACCTACTGACTGCTGGTAAACAGGAGCTGTGAGGAAACATGACCAACGTTTTATCCGTGCTGGTGGTCGAACCACTGACACTCAGTATGTTAGCTCATTGCCCGAACCACGAGATACCTGTGGCAACATGTAAGCTATTAGCTTTACCAGACAAAAAAAAGCTAAAGTACTCTCATGAAGGTTGTGTCTCGTTCCTAAGAACAGCAATCAATGAGAAGCAAATTATAATTAAATGTTTCAATAAATCTGTATTTTCCAAGAAGTTACATTTGTGTTAAAGAGGGACATTCACATTATCTGTCAAGTAAAAGTCCAGAGTTATGCCAAGTATATCAGGCAGCGAAAGTTATCTTTTAGCTTGAGGAAGGAACGTGTGGGTTTACTTATGTGAGGCTAGTTGCCAGGTGTAGGTCATCTCCTGGACAGGTGATGCTTGATGAAGGAACGTGTGGGTTCACTTATGTGAGGCTAGTTGCCAGGTGTAGGTCATCTCCTGGACAGGTGATGCTTGATGAAGGAACGTGTGGGTTCACTTATGTGAGGCTAGTTGCCAGGTGTAGGTCATCTCCTGGACAGGTGATGCTTGATGAAGGAACGTGTGGGTTCACTTATGTGAGGCTAGTTGCCAGGTGTAGGTCATCTCCTGGACAGGTGATGCTTGATGAAGGAACATAAGAACATAAGAATGTAGGAACACTGCAGAAGGCCTACTGGCCCATACGAGGCAGGTCCTTATCAAAACGACATCTACCTAAAGCTACCCAAGAAATAACTCCCGTACCCCATGACACCAATCAAACCCAGCCCCTCCCTCTCATATATTTGTCCAGTCTCTTCTTAAAGCTACCCAAGGTCCTAGCCTCTATCACCCCACTGGGAAGACTGTTCCACGCAGTACTTACCTATGTCCTTTCTAAATCTAAATTTATCTAACTTAAATCCATTATTCCTGGTTCTTACCTGGTTCGACACCCTCAGTACTTTATTAATGTCTCCCTTGTTTATGCCCGTCATCCACTTATACACTTCAATGATATCTCCTCTCATTCTACGCCTCTCCAGAGAGTGGAGATTTAAGGCTTTAAGTCTATCTTCATACGGGAGGTTCCTTACACAGTAAATCATTTTAGTCATTCTTCTCTGTATGTTCTCTAATGAGTCTATGTGTGGGTTTACTTATGTGAGGGAAATAAATGGTATAAAATACCGACACAATGGCAATATAAACACAAATGCAGTATAATGTGATCCTTTATTGACTACGTTTCGCCCACACAGTGGGCTTTTTCAAGTCACAAACAGAACTACCTGGGGTGGAAGGAACGCGAGTATTTATAGTCCGGCTGAGGTCAGGTGAAGAATGCTGCATCTGATGATGTACCGAGTTGGGTTGTAGAGTCTAAAAACTTGGGTAGCTTGGAAAGGAGATTGGACAAGTTTGTGAGCAGACCTTCTACAGTGTTCTTATGTGGGATAGCGATGAAGAAGTTTCTTGGCAAGTGGTTCCGCTATGTTATAGAAGCCACTATTCTGGTTGAAGTTGTCGGATATAGAAATAAGTGATGATTCCAGGATTCTTCGGTATTGAGTGTTGTCTTCTGTGGCGATAAGTCTTGAGTTTCTGTAGTTTATCAAGTGGTTGTGTGAATTACGGTGTTGTACGCAGGCATTCCTTGTGTCGTCAGACCTGCTTGCGTATTGGTGTTCTGAAATACGTGTTTGGAGGTCCCTTGATGTTTCGCCCACGTATAACTTATGTGAGGCTAGTTGCTAGGTGTAGGTCATCTCTTATGCAGGTGACGTTTGATGAAGGAACGTGTGGGTTCGCTTATGTGAGGCTAGTTGCTAGGTGTAGGTCATCTGGGCAGGTGATGTTTGGAATGATTATATGCTGTACACAATATACTTAATTACATAATAACATAATTACATAAAAATAAATGTACCTAATATTAATATTTTTTGTCGGTGAGACTCAGGAGAGGAAGGTAAGCTGGTTCCTAGAATATTATTATTGTCGCAGATAGAGATTAGATATGCAAGTTCAGTACATGGCAAGACGTCGCCACATTATGCTGATGTTCTCTACATAAACTTACGTATGCATAAGTTGAAAATAATTGAGGTAAACAGAGGTAGAGAAGACTTAAATTACTAACATAAAATGAATCGAACATAGCAAATTGTGGCATGCAAAGAGTACGTAACCTTTATTCGGCGCACGTACACACCCTCATTTACAGGCTATCTCCCCCAACCAGCGAACCAGGTTGCTAAGAGTTGATGATGGGGCCCCGTCGTTCAACTAGTGACCAGGTTCTAGCCAATAAGAAGATGGTTTTGGCAATCGCAGAGGTTATGTGGGTACCGCTCTCCTGTCTGCCCTTGTCATTCCCATTCTAGAGCTGGTTGAAGCACGGTCTGCTATCTTGTGGCTTCTATTTCTGCTTTGCTTACCGTGGAGTGCACTATACTTATCACTGTACATAGTGTACATATTGCTGTTATAAATTAGTGAAGGATAATATAAGTCTAAACTTTTTCTACTGTGTTTATTTGCTCCCATTACACCCGGGGTAACAGGCCATTTGGAATCCTGGGTTGTAATACAAATTGTCTAGTATTTATTACACTTGTGTCCTATTTTCATCTTTCTGTAAATATTACTTCATAAACAGAGATGATGAACATGTAAAAGTTAGTAAAATATCCACAGCGCTCTATTACAATGGACATTTTGGCAAAAAGAAAAAAAATAACTGGGTTATAGCTGAACCTATAATAAATCATTCTTCTGCAAATTATTTAGTTTCAAAGAATTAAGCACGAGTGTCTGAATGGTGAAAGTTAAGTCTCAGGTACGGAAGGTTGGAAGAGTGACTCAAATTCACCTTAAACAAACTTCTAACTTTCATGATAGTACAGAATATTGTGTCAAGGTTAGGAGTGAAAGCAAATTATCTAGTTAATAATGAAACACTGTAACGTTCGTTTTTCCTGTAAAACATCAATCCTCAGTACTCTTTACAAACAAGCAAACACACTCAAATATTGTGTGGGGCACTTAAATGAGATATTGGAGTAAGGAATACACTTGTTGGACGGTTGGCAACTTATATTGAGAGAGTCTTGTGAGGGGAGAACCCAGGAGCTGTGTCTGGTCGAGCCTATCTCCAAGGTCAGAGTGAGAACGTGGCCTACGGCCTAGTGCTTACTTGCGCAGCTGCATGACGTCACAGCCAGCCACTGAGCCTAACGTACAGGCAGCCTACATATAATAAAGCTGGTACTAACTACATATACTACACAAGTATATTACATAGGGAATTAGTAACACTACAGACACAAACACACAGCGAGGTCGGGAGCTATGACTCGGCCTCTGCAATCACAACTAGGTGAGTACAATATAAGATAAGATAAGAGTTCGTTAGGATTTTTAACCCTGGAGGGTTAGCCACCCAGGATAACCCAAGAAAGTCAGTGCGTCATCGACGACTGTCTAACTTATTTCCATTGTGGTCCTCAATCTTGCCCCCCAGGATGCGACCCACACCGGTCGACTAACACCCAGGTACCTATTTGCTGCTAGGTGAACAGGACAACAGGTGTAAGGAAATGCGACGAAATGTTTCCACCCGTCGGGAATCGAAAAGGGGCCCCTCCGTGTGTGTGAAGCGAGAGCTTTAGCCACAAGGCCACCGGGCCACCAGGTCACCGGGCCACCCAATTTGATGAGTACACACTCATGCACCTGGACAAGGAGCTGTGAGTCAACCCCTGCAACTACAAATAGTTAAGTACACACACACACACACTCACTACTACTACTAACCTAACACACAGAATTACATAAGTTTTCCATTCTGAGGCAATCAAAATTAAAAAAATGGGTTGCCAGAGAGCAGGAAGAAAAACCAAGGGACAGGAGGATGAATCTGCAAAGGAAGATTGAGCAGCAGAGCTCACAAAAAGTAGACAAGAATGGGAAAAGAAACTAGATGAACTTAGCATGAGAATGGAAGAGAGGATTGATATGGTAAGCAAGAAGTGGGATATGCAAGTCATAGCAGCAGAGGTTAGGATACAGCGATTAGAAGAGGAACTGAAAAATCTGAAACAGCCTAAAGAACTAAAGAACATTTTGGGAATGACATCAGAGACTGCTACCTCAGTCACAAATAAGGGGACTGTAGAGAAAGAAGGAGCAAAACTGCATGTAGAAGCTCTATCAGAGAGGACTGTAGTAAATGAAAGAGCTAAGCTATATGTGGAGGCCCTAACAGACCACAGCAGAGCCCAGGGAAAGCCGAGAAGGAGGAGACAGACAGGAGATCCCAGACTCAGGAAGAAGATCAAATACAGCCTCCCTCACAACTTCCTACAGAAGCCCCCCAACCAGGTCAACCCCAGTGCAACCAAACATTCTGAACAATAAAACACCCATGCCATATCCAATACCCCCACCCACTGCATTACGAACTCCAGCCCCACAGCAAACACCCATAGTTCCCTATCAGGTCTCCCACTTCCCCAACCCCAATATACCCCTGATACCACAGTCTTAGAAAAGAAGTTGAAGGTGTGGTATACAAATGCAGATGGTATAACAAATAAGTGTGAGGAGTGGCATGAAAGAATCAAGGAGACATCCCCAGACATAATAGCACTCACAGAAACAAAACTCACCAGAATGATAACAGATGCAATCTTTCCACCCGGATATCAAATCCTCTGGAAAGACAGAGGGAGGAGAGGGGGAGGAGGAGTTGCATTGCTCATTAAAAACCAGTGGGGTTTTGAGAAAATGGAAGGAATGGATTGCACGGGAGAAAGGGACTACTTAGTAAGAACAATCCAGTCTGAGGGACATAAGGTGATAATTGCAGTAATGTACAACCCACCACAGAACTGCAGGAGACCAAGGGAAGAATATGATGAGATCAACAGAGCAATGGTCGACACACTAGCCGAGGTGGCCAGAAGAGCACACATGGAGGGAGCAAAGTTACTAGTTATGGGTGATTTCAATCACAAGGAGATTGACTGGGAAAACCTGGAAACCCATGGGGGTCCCAAAACATGGGGAGCCAAGGTGATGGATGTGGTTCTGGAAAACCTCATGCATAAACATGTTAGAGACACTACCAGAGAGAGAGGCGAGGATGATCCAGCAACACTGGACCTTGTATTCACCTTGAGTAGCTCAGACATCGAGGATATGCATGAAAGGCCCCTAGGAGCTAGTGATCATGTGGTTCTCTGCTTTTGCTACATAGTTGAGCTCCAAGTGGAGAGAGTAGCAGGAATAGGATGGGAAAAACCAAACTACAAAAGGGGGAACTACTCAGGCATGAGAAACTTCCTTCAAAACATTCAGTGGGAGAGAGAACTGACAGGAAAACCAGTACAAGAAATGATGGACTATGTGACAACAAAATGCAAGGAGGCAGAGGAAAGGTTTGTTCCCAAGGGAAACAGAAATAATGGGAAGAACAGAACGAGTCCTTGGTTCACCCAAAGGTGTAGGGAGGCAAAAACTAGGTGTACTAGAGAATGGAAAAAGTACAGAAACAGAGAACTCAGGAAAATAAAGAGATTAGCCGATGAGCCAGAAACGAATATGCACAGGAAAGAAGGGAGGCTCAGCGACAATATGAAAATGATATAGCATCGATAGTCAAGTCTGACCCGAAGCTGTTGTATAGCCACATCAGTAGGAAAACAACAGTCAAGGACCAGGTAATCAGACTGAGGAAGGGTGATGGGGAGTTCACAAGAAACGACCGAAAGGTATTTGAGGAGCTCAACACGAGATTTAAAGAAGTATTTACAGCAGAAACCAGTAGGACTCCAGGAAATCAGAACAGGGGGGAACACCAACAAGTGCTGGATGAGGTACACATAACCAAGGAGGAGGTGAAGAAGCTGCTATGTGAACTTGACACCTCAAAGGTGGTGGGACCAGACAACATCTCTCTGTGGGTCCTTAAAGAGGGAGCAGAGATATTGCGTGTGCCATTAACAAAGATCTTCAACACATCCATTGAAATTGTGCAACTCCCTGAGGTATGGAAGATGGCAAATGTAGTCCAAATTTTTAAAAAGGGAGACAAACATGAGGCATTAAACTACAGACCTGTATCACTAACGTGTATAGTATGCAAAGTCATGGAGGAAATATCAGGAGGAGAGTGGTGGAGCACCTGGAAAGAAACAAGTTTATAATTGAAAACCAGTATGGTTTCAGGGAAGGAAAATCCTGTGTCATAAACCTACTGGAGTTTTATGACAAGGTGACAGAAATAAGACAAGAGAGAGAGGAGTGGATCGACTGCATTTTTTGGACTGCAAGAAGGCCTTTGACACAGTTCCTCACAAGAGGTTACTGCAAAAGCTAGAGGATCAGGCACGCATAACAGGGAAGGCACTGCAATGGATCAGAGAATACCTGACAGGGAGGCAACAATTAGTCATGGTATGTGACGAGTTGTCAGAGTGGGCGCCTGTGACAAGCGTGGTTTCACAGGGGTCAGTCCCATTACCTGTGCTGTTTTTGATATAGGTGAATGACATAACGGAAAAGATAGACTTAGAAGTGTCCTTGTTTGCAGATTATGTGAAGTTAATGAGAAGAATCAAATCGGACGAGGATCATGCAGGACTACAAAGAGACCTGGACAGGCAGGAAGTGTGGTCCAGCAACTGGCTCCTTGAGTTTAACCCTGCCAAATGCAAAGTCGTGAAGATTAGGTTGGGGCAAAGAAGACTGCAGACACAATATAGTGAACAATAAAATGGTATAAAATACCGACAGGTTGTTAGGTAAGACACATATGCAACAGTTAGGTATCTTTATTTCGAAACGTTTCGCCTACACAGTAAGCTTCTTCAGACGAGTACAGCAAAGTTGATAGAAGCAGAAGATACTTGAAGACGATGTAATCAGTCCATCACCCTTGAAGTTTTGAGGTGGTCAGTCCCTCAGTCTGGAGAAGAGTATTGCTCCATAGTCTGGAACAATATGGAGTTGAAGTGATAGGATGGAGCCTTATATAATGCCAGGAGGTGAGACGTAAGTCACTAGTAGAGGTAAGAATGTAGACGTTGAGAGGTCAGGTCCCTCTCAAATCCAGCCATTCTCACTAGTAGAGGTTGTTGAAGTTGATTCCAAGTATGTGCCTCAAAACTTCAAGGGTGATGGACTGATTACATCGTCTTCAAGTCTCTTCTGCTTCTATCAACTTTGCTGTACTCGACTGAAGAAGCCTACTGTGTAGGCGAAACGTTTCGAAATAAAGATACCTAACTGTAGCATATGTGTCTTACCTAACAACCTGTCGGTATTTTATACCACTTTATTATTCACTCTGTCAGACACTGCAACACAAGGGTATCTTGGTACAGACTTGGAATCAACTTCAACAACCTCTACTAGTGAGAATGGCTGGATTTGAGAGGGACCTGACCTCTCAACGTCTACATTCTTACCTCTACTAGTGACCTACGTCTCACCTCCTTGCGCTATATAAGGCTCCTTCCTATCACTTCAACTCCATATTGTTCCAGACTTTGGAACAATACTCTTCTCCAGACTGAGGGACTGACCACCTCAAAACTTCAAGTGTGATGGACTGATTACATCGTCTACAAGTATCTTCTGCTTCTATCAACTTTTCTGTACTCGACTGAAGAAGCCTACTGTGTAGGCAAAACGTTTCGAAATAAAGATACCTAACTGTTGCATATGTGTCTTTCCTAACAGACACAATATAGTCTAGATGGCCAAAGACTGCAAACCTCAATCATGGAAAAAGATCTCGGGGTGAGTATAACACCGAGCATATCTCCTGAGGCGCACATCAATAAGATAACTGCTGCAGCATACGGGCATCTGGCAAACCTACGTATAGTGTTCCGATACCTCGGTAAGGAATCGTTCAAGACTCTGTATACCATTTACGTCAGGCCCATACTGGAGTATGCAGAACCAGTTTGGAACCCACATCTGGTCAAGCACGTCAAGAAATTAGAGAAAATACAAAGGTTTGCAACAAGACTAGTCCCAGAGCTAAGAGGATTGTCCTACGAAGAAAGGTTGGGGGAAATCAGCCTGACGACACTGGAGGACAGGAGGGTCAGGGGAGACATGATAACGACATATAAAATACTGTGCAGAATAGACAAGGTGGGCAAAGACCGGATGTTCCAGAGATGGGACACAGAAATGAGAGGTCACAATTGGAAGTTGAAGACTCAGATGAATCAAAGGGATGTTAGGAAGTATTTCTTCAGTCTATATAGAGTAGTCAGGCAGTGGAATAGCCTAGAAAGTGATGTAGTGGAGGCGGGAACCATACATAGTTTAAAAGCTAGGTATGATGAAGCTCATGGAGCAGGGAGAGACAGGACCTAGTAGCAATCAATGAAGAGGCGGGGCCAGGAGCTTTGAATCGACCCCTGCAACCACAAATAGGTGATTACAAATAGGTGAGTACACACACACACACACACACACACACATACACACGTCATAGCAGGTTGCGTGCCATTAAAAATAAGAAGTGTAACCTACTAAATGTGAAGTTCATTTTATCAAAAGTGAAAAGTAAAAACACTGGAGGAGTGTGTTGAGTACGAGCATAAATGCATATAATTATCACAGGTGAAGGATTTCCAAAAAAGTCTTAGAAGGCCTACGTATACGACAACAAGGAGATCAGCAACCGGCAACTTGTCCACCGCCCCACTGACAGCACAAGTTCCTCTCACCTATTGTGGTTGCATGTTGTCAGATTTCTTGTCTCTGCACACTGTAAGCTACTGGTCACTCACTCCTGCTAGCTATTACCAGAATTAGAGTAGAAACAGCATAGATAAGGTGGAGATAGGATTGATGAGTGCGAGAGGAGAGGCTCGTGGGTAGCTAGCGAGAGTTAACCACCAAACACTCGCACACACACACTAGCACAAGTGTTAGGCACTTGTAAATGCTGAGTGTTAGTACTAGAGGCTAAGTTTTAGAATTACTAGTATTATTATTGGTATTTTATTAGTAGTATGGATACATAGAAGTGAGGAGCATTATTTCTGGGTACATATAAACAACTGAGTGCTCACACACACACACACACACACACACACACACACACACACACACACCTTCAAGGCAGAATCGACTCGGAACAGGATCCTGCAGGAGAAAGCACGATTAAGGGACATGCCGGCATACAGGAAGGTGCATCTCGACCGCGACAGAACACAAGAAGAAAGGCAGAAACTGAGAGAGATGGTACAAAGGCGAAAGGAGGAAAGAGAGGGGAAGGAGAAGACAAACAGGAGACCCCAGACACAGGAAGAAGATCAAATACAACCTCCCTCACAGCTTCCTATAGAAGCCTCCCAACCAGGTCAACCCCAGTGCAGCCAAACACTCTAAACCAAAACACCAATGCCACATCCAATGCCACCACCCACTACATTACAAACTCCACCCCCAGAGCATCCACCCATAGTTCCTTATCAGGTCTCACACTTCCCCAACCCCAATACACCTCCCAGACCACAGCCTTAGAAAAGAAGTTGAAGGTGTCGTATACAAATGCAGATGGAATAACAAATAAGTATGAGCAGTGGCACGAAAGAATCAAGGAGACATCCCCAGACATAATAGCACTCACAGAAACAAAACTCACCAGAATAATAACAGATGCAATCTTTCCACCCGGATATCAAATCCTCAGGAAAGACAGAGGGAGGAGACGAGGAGGAGGAGTTGCACTGCTCATTAAAAACCAGTGGGGTTTTGAGAAAATGGTAGGAATGGATGGCACGGGCGAAAGGGACTACTTAATAGGAACAATCCAGTCTGAGGGACATAAGGTGATAATTGCAGTAATGCACAACCCACCACAGAACTGCAGGAGGCCAAGAGAAGAATACGATGAGATCAACAGAGCAATGGTCGACACACTAGCCGAGGTGGCCAGAAGAGCACACATGGAAGGAGCAAAGTTACTAGTTATGGGTGATTTCAATCACAAGGAGATTGACTGGGAAAACCTGGAGCCCCATGGGGGTCCCAAAACATGGAGAGCCAAGATGATGGATGTGGTACTGGAAAACCTCATACATCAACATGTTAGAGACACTACCAGAGAGAGAGGAGAAGATGAACCAGCAAGACTGGACCTTGTATTCACCTTGAGTAGTTCGGACATCGACGATATCTTGTACGAAAGGCCCATGGGATCTAGTGATCATGTGGTTCTGTACTTCGACTACATAGTTGAGCTCCAAGTGGAGAGAGTAGCAGGAATAGGATGGGAAAAACCAAACTACAAAAGGGGGAACTACTCAGGCACGAGAAACTTACTTCAAAACATTCAGTGGGAGAGAGAACTGACAGGAAAACCAGTACAAGAAATGATGGACTATGTGACAACAAAATGCAAGGAGGCAGAGGAGAGGTTTGTTCCCAAGGGAAACAGAAATAATGGGAAGAACAGAGCGAGTCCTTGGTTCACCCGAAGGTGTAGGGAGGCAAAAACTAGGTGTACTAGAGAATGGAAAAGGTACAGAAGACAGAGAACTCAGGAAAATAAAGAGATTAGCCGAAGAGCATGAAACGTATATGCACAGATTAGAATGGAGGCTCAGCGACAATATGAAAATAACATAGCCTCGAAAGTCAAGACTGACCCGAAGCTGTTGTACAGCCACATCAGGAGGAAAACAAAAGTCAAGGACCAGGTAATCAGACTGAGGAAGGGTGATGGGGAATGCACAGGAAACGACCGAGAGGTTTGTCAGGAGCTCAACACGAGATTTAAAGAAGTATTTAAAGTGGAAACCAGTAGGACTCCAGGAAATCAGAACAGGGGGGTACACCAGCAAGTGCTGGATGAGGTACATATAACCAAGGAGGAAGTGAAGAAGCTGCTATGCGAACGTGACACCTCAAAGGCGCTGGGACCAGACAACATCTCTCCGTGGGTCCTTAAAGAGGGAGCAGAGATATTGTGTGTGCCATTAGCAAAGATCTTCAACACATCATTTGAAACTGGGCAACTCCCTGAGGTATGGAAGATGGCAAATGTAGTCCCAATTTTTAAAAAGGGAGACAGACATGAGGCTCTAAACTACAGACCTGTATCACTAACGTGTATAGTATGCAAGGTCACGGAGAAGATCATCAGGAGAAGAGTTGTGGAGCACCTGGAAAGAAACATGCGTATAATTGACAACCATCATGGTTTCAGGGAAGGAAAATCCTGTGTCACGAACCTTCTAGAGTTTTATGACAAGGTGACAGAAGTAAGACAAGAGAGAGAGAAGGGTGGATCGACTGCATTTTTTTGGACTGCAAGAAGGCCATCGACACAGTTTCTCACAAGAGATTACTGCAAAAGCTAGAGGATCAAGCACACATAACAGGAAATGCACTGCAATGGATCAGAGAATACCTGACAGGGAGGCAACAACGAGTCATGGTACGTGACGAGGTGTCAGAGTGGGTGCTTGTGACAAGCGGGGTTCCACAGGGGTCAGTCCTAGGTCCTGTGCTGTTGTTGGTATATGTGAACGACATAACGGAAGGGATAGACTCAGAAGTGTCCTTGTTTGCAGATGATGCGAAGTTAATGAGAAGAATCAAATCGGATGAGGATCAGGCAGGACTACAAAGAGACCTGGACAGGCTGGAAGTGTGGTCCAGCAACTGGCTCTTTGAGTTTAACCCCGCCAAATGCAAAGTCATGAAGATTGGGGAAGGGCAAAGAAGACCGCAGACACAATATAGTTTAGATGGCCGAAGACTGCAAACCTCACTCAAGGAAAAAGATCTGGGGGTGAGTATAACACCGAGCATATCTCCTGAGGCGCACATCAATCAGATTACTGCTGCTGCATACGGGCGCCTGGCAAACCTACGGATAGCGTTCCGATACCTAAGTAAGGATTCGTTCAAGACTCTGTATACCATTTATGTCAGGCCCATACTGGAGTATGCAGCACCAGTTTGGAATCCACACCTAGTCAAGCACGTCAAGAAATTAGAGAAAGTGCAAAGGTTTGCAACAAGACTAGTCCCAGAGTTACGGGGATTGTCCTACGAAGAAAGGTTGAGGGAAATCGGCCTGACGACACTAGGGGACAGGAGGGTCAGGGGAGATATGATAACGATATATAAAATACTGCACGGAATAGACAAGGTGGACAAAGACGGGATGTTCCCTAGAAGGGACACAGACACAAGAGGTCACAGTTGGAAGTTGAAGACTCAGATGAATCAAAGGGATGTTAGGAAGTATTTCTTCAGTCTATATAGAGTAGTCAGGCAGTGGAATAGCCTAGAAAGTGATGTAGTGGAGGCGGGAACCATACATAGTTTTAAGGAGAGGTTTGATAAAGCTCATGGGGCAAGGAGAGAGAGGACCTAGTAGCAATCAGCGAAGAGGCGGGGCCAGGAGCTATGAATCGACCCCTGCAACCACAAATAGGTGAGTACAAATAGGTTAGTACACCGTGCATGTCTCCAGAAGCACATATCAACCAGGTAACTGCTGCAGCATATGGGCGCCTGGCAAACCTGAGAACAGCGTTCAAGACACTGTACACCGTGTACGTCAGGCCCATACTGGAGTATGCAGCACCTGTTTGGAAACCGCACTTGATAAAGCACGTCAAGAAACTAGAGAAAGTGCAAAGGTTTGCGACAAGGTTAGTTCCAGAGCTAAGGGGGATGTCCTAAGAAGAAAGGTTAAGGGAAATCGGCCTGACAACACTGGAGGAAAGGAGGGTCAGGGGAGACATGATAACGACATATAAAATATTGCGCAGAATAGTTGTACAAGTTGGACAAAGACAGGATGTTCCAGGGAGGGGACACAGAAACAAGAGGTCACAATTGGAAGTTGAAGACACAAATGAGTCAGAGAGATATTAGGAAGTATTTCTTCAGTCACAGAGTTGTCAGGCGGTGGAATAGCTTAGAAAGTGATGTAGTGGAGATGGGAACCATATATAGTTTTAAGATGAGGTTTGATTAAGTTCATGGAGCGGGGAGAGAGAGGACCCAGTAACAACCAGTAAAGAGGCGGGGCCAGGAGCTATGACTCGACCCCTGCAACCACAAATAGGTGAGTACACACACACACACACACATGTACATACACACAGGTTGAGGTTGAGGGAAATCGGACTGACAACAGTGGAGGACAGAAGGGTCAGGGGAGACATGATAACAACATACAAGATACTGCAGGGAATAGACAAGGTGGACAGAGACAGGATGTTCCAGATAGGGGACACAGAAACAAGGGGTCACAATTGGAAGCTGAAGACTCAGACGAGTCACAGGGATGTTAGGAAGTATTTCTTCAGTCATAGAGTCGTCAGGAAGTGGAATAGCCTAGCAAGAGAAGTAGTGGAGGCAGGAACCATACATAGTTTTAAGAAGAGGTATGACAAAGCTCAGGAAGCAGAGAGGGAGAGGACCTAGTAGCGATCAGTGAAGAGGCAGGGCCAGGAGCTGAGTCTCGACCCCTGCAACCACAATTAGGTGAGTACAATTAGGTGAGTACACACACATGCACACACACACAGCCTTAAGGCACCTCTGTTTATGGAGTCACTCTATCCCCCTCCGTCCCTCCCCCCTCCCCCTTCACTTCCATCTCCCATCCTATCACTCTCTCCCTCTCTCTCTCTCTCTCTCTCTCTCTCTCTCACCCACCCACTACCAGACCCAAGATAATCTCCCACTCTCCACCTCTACATCACTCTGCCCCTCCCCATCCCTCTAACCATCTCTCCCCCTCCCCCCTCGAACCATCTTTCTCCCACTCACAACTCCCACTCCCCCATTCTCTTTCTCTTTCTATCACTTGGCCACTCTATCCCTCTCCTATCTCCCATCCTATCACACTCTCCCTCTCTCTCTCTCTCTCTCTCTCTCTCTCTCTCTCTCTCTCTCTCTCTCTCTCCTCATCCTCACCTTCCATCCATCTTCCCTCTCCCCAGTCTTCTTTCTCCCCCTCTCTCTCTCCCTAGCCCCTCACACACTCCCTTTCTCCTCACTCCCTATACCCTCTTGTAGCCCCTAAAACTCTCCTTGATGCTGCGCCCCCTCCCACCCCATATCCTTCTCCACCATGCCCTACCTCCCTCCCCCTTCCTCTCCCTACAACACCCATCCTCACACAAACACCCTCTCTGAAAATAAATAAGCTAAAATTGGGCAATCAAGAACACGACAAAGACCCAAGGGTCTGGCGGACGAATCTGGGAAGGAGGGTTGGGAGGCAGAGCTCAAAAAAGGGAGGAAGACTGGGTAAGTAAGCTAGAAGAGCTTGGAAGGAGGATGGAGGAGAGGTTAGCTGCAGAGGGCAGGAATTGGGAGCAACATGCCATAGTAGCAGAAGAGGAACTGAGAAATCTGAAACAGCCTAAAGAAAGTATAACAGTACAGACATAACATCAGGAACTTCTACATCAGACACAGACAAAGGGACTGGAGGGAGCAAGGAAGCTATACTGTATGCAAAGGTCCTGTCAGACCCACACGGGGTCAAGGCAAAGAGAGGGAGCACACTAGGAACAAATGAGAGGTTGGAAGACATTGAAGGAGCTAGGATATATGCAGGGACTCTAACAGACACCTGCAGGGGCTGGGAACAGCTGAGCAGGAAAGACAGACCCATGAGCATAGGGGATTCAGCTAGGGAAGGGATTGAATGAAAGATCGCTCCTGGGGAAGGAACTAAAACACCTCAGAGTATGCAATGGGAGACACAGTGGGAGGAAGAAAGGGAGAGATCAGCTTTTGTCTATGGGCCCCAGGAAGTCGAAGGGAAACCTATGATGAAAGAAAACAGGAAGAGAAAAAAGAGATTGAAGATATCATGAAGGCAATAAGTGAGGGCGACATGACCCAAGTAACAAATTTTTGGAGAATTGGATGGTTTGCAAGGAGAAGGAAACAGCCTCTCAAAGTAATTTTCAAGGCAGAATCAACTCGATCCATGATCTTGCAGGAGAAAGCACGGCTTCAGAACAAAATAGAGTTCCAGAATGTGTACCTTGATCGAGACAAAATGCATGATACTGAAAGAGAGAGTGCAAAAATGAAAGGAGGAATGGTAGGAAATGACAAAGAAAGGCAGAATAACCCAGACACAGGTGGAAGGGCAAACACATCCCCCAGAAACACCTACAGAAGGACTCCAACCATGACAACCCCAAGGAAACTGAACAATCTAAACCAACAATCACACACCAATCCCTCTGTCCCTTCCCCCCCCCACCATGAACCCCCCCCCGATAGCAACCCACTGTGAGAATTCTGCCCCCACCCCCACTGCAACACCTCATAGGCCCCTGCCAGGGCTCCTGCTCTCCCAACCCCAATATTCTCCCAGGACCACAGTTTTAGAACAGAAGTTGAAGGTTTGGTACATGAATGCAGATGGAATAACGAATAAATATGAGTGACATGAAATAATCAATGAGAAGTCCCCAGACATCATAGCAGTCACAGAAATGAAACTCACTGAGACAATAACAGATGCAATCTTCCCACCTGGATATCAGATCCTGATTAAAGATAGAAGGAGCAGAGGGGGAGGAGGGGTTGCACTGCTCATAAAAAAATGATGGAAATTTGAGGAAGTGGGAGGCATGTACGAGATTAGAGAATGGGAATACAGAGTAGATGCACTTCAGTTTGGGGAGCACAAGGTAGTCATTGCAGTGATGTATAATCCACCAGAGAACTGCAGGAGGCCAAGAGAGGAATGTAAAGAGCAATGGCGGACACACTGGCTAAGGTGGCAAGAAAAGCTCACTCGAGCAGAGCAAAGTTACTGGTTATGGGTGATTTCAACCACATGGAAATCGACTGGGAAAACCTGGGGCCACAAGGGGGTCACGAAACATGGAGAGCCAAGATGATGGATGTGGTACTGGAAAACCTCATACATCAACATGTTAAGGACACTACCAGAGAGAGAGAGGGGAGGATGAACCAGCACGACTGGACCTTGTGTTCACCCTGAGCAGTTCAGACATTGAGGACATCACATATGAGAGTCCCCTAGGAGCTAGTGACCACGTGGTTCTGTGCTTCGAATACATAGTAGAGTTACAAGTGGAGAGGGTAACAGGAGTTGAATGGGAAAAGCCAGACTATAAATGGGGGGACTACATAGGTTTGAGGAACTTTTTGCAGGAGGTTCAGTGGGACAGAGATCTAGTAGGAAAGTCAGTAAAAAAAATGATGGAATACGAAATAAGAAAATGCAAGGAGGCAGAGGTAAGGTTTGTTCTCAAGGGCAACAAAAATAATGGGAAGACCAGAACGAGCCCCTGGTTTTCCTGACGGTGTACGGAGGCAAAAATTAAGTGCACTAGAAAATGGGAAAAGTACAGAAGGCAAAGAACAGGAAAATAAGGAGATAGTCGAAGAGCCAGAAACGAGTATGCACAAGTAAGGAGGGAGGCCTAGCCACAGTATGAAAATAACATAGCATCGAAAGTCAAGTCTGACCCAAAAAAGCTGTATAGCCACATCAGGAGGAAGACAACAATCAATGACCAGGTGATCAGGCTGAGGAAAAAAGGTGGGGAATTCACAAGAAACGATCATGAGGTATGCAAGAAGCTCAACATAAGATTTAAAGAAGTATTTACAGGAGAGACAGGAAGGGCTCTTGGAAGACAGCACAGAGGGGAACACCAACATGGAATATACCAACAAGTGTTGGATGACATACACACAACAGAACAGAGGAGAAGGTGCAGAAGCTGCTAAGTGACCTTGATACCTCAAAGGCGATTGGACCGGACAATATCTACCATTGGGTCCTTAGAGAAGGAGCGGAGATGCTGTGCATGCCACTAACCACAATCATCAATACATCCCTTGAAACTGGGCAACTACCTGAGAAATGGAAGACAGCAAATGTAGTCCCCATATTTAAGAAAGGAAACAGAAATGAGGCGCTAAACTACAGACCTGTGTCCCTGACATGTATTGTGTGCAAAGTCATGGAGAAGATTATCAGGAGGAGAGTGGTGGAACACCTGGAACGGAACACGATTATAAATGAAAACCAGCATGGGTTTATGGAAGGCAAATCCTGTGTCACAAATCTCCTGGAGTTTTATGACAAGGTAACAGAAGTAAGACACGAGAGAGAGAGGGGTGGGTTGATTGCATTTTCCTAGACTGCAGGATAGCCTTTGGCACAGTTCCCCACAAGAGATTAGTGCAGAAGCTGGAGGATCAGGTGCATATAACAGGGAGGGCACTACAATGGATCAGGGAAAACCTGACAGGGAGGCAGCAACGAGTCATGGTACGTGAAGAGGTATCACAGTGGGCTCCTCTGACGAACAGGGTCCCACAGGGGTCAGTTCTAGGACCAGTGCTAATTTTGATATATGCGAATGACATGATGGAAGGAATAGACTCTGAAGTGTCCCTATTTGCAGATGATGTGAAGTTGATGAGAAGAATTAAATCGGATGAGGATGAGGCAGGACTGCAAAGAGACCTGGACAGGCTGGACATGTGGTCCAGAAACTGGCTTCTCGAATTCAATCATGCCAAATGCAAAGTCATGAAGATTTGGGAGGAGCAAAGAAGACCGCAGACAGAGTATAGGCTAGTTGGACAAAAACTACAGACCTCACTCAGGGAGAAAGACCTTGGGGTGACCATAACACCGAGCACGTCACCGGAGGCACACATCAACCAAATAACTGCTGCAGCATACGGGTGCCTGGCAAACCTGAGAATAGCGTTCCGATACCTTAATAAGGAATCGTTCAAGACACTGTACACTGTGTATGTTAGGCCCATACTGGAGTATGCAGCACCAGTCTGGAACCCACACCTGGTCAAGCACGTCAAGAAGTCAGAGAAAGTACAAAGGTTTGCAACAAGGCTAATCCCAAAGCTCAGGGGAATGTCGTACGAGGAAAGGTTGAGGGAAATCGGACTGACTGCACTGGAGGACAGAATGGTCAGGGGAGACATGATAACGACATACAAGATTCTGCGGGGAATAGACAAGGTGGACAGAGATAGGATGTTCCAGAGAGGGGACACAGAAACAAGGGGTCACAACTGGAAGCTGAAGACTCAGACGAGTCACAGGGACGTTAGGAAGTATTTCTTCAGTCATGGAGTCGTCAGGAAGTGGAATAGCCTAGCAAGTGAAGTAGTGGAGGCAGGAACCATACTTAGTTTTAAGGAGAGGTATGACAAAGCTCAGGAAGCAGAGGGAGAGGACTTAGTAGCGATCAGTGAAGAGGCGGGGCCAGGAGCTGAATCTCGACCCCTGCAACCACAATTAGGTGAGTACAATTAGGTGAGAGCACACACACACACACACTTGCAAACACACACACACACAATACTGAGAGGAGTTGACAAGGTGGACAAAGACAGGATGTTCCAGAGATGGGACACAGCAACAAGGTGACACAGTTGGAAGTTGAAGACACAGATGAATCACAGGGATGTTAGGAAGTACTTCTTTAGCCATAGAGTAGTCAGGGAGTGGAATAGTTTGGGAAGCGATGTAGTGGAGGCAGGATCCATACATAGCTTTAAGGAGAGGTATGATAAAGCTCAAGGTTCAGGGAGAGTGACCTAGTAGCGACCAGTGAAGAGGCGGGGCCAGGAGCTTGGACTCGACCCATGCAACCTCAACTAGGTGAGTACACACACACACACACACATATATATACATATACATATATATATATATATATATATATATATATATATATATATATATATATATATATATATATATATATATATATATATATATATATATATATATATATATATATATATATATATATATCGTGCCTAATATGTAAAACTGGTCAATTAGTAAGAACTCATTTAAAATTAAGTCCTTTCTAAAATTTTCTCTTATACGTGTAAAGATATATTTTTTTCATTAATGTTGATGTAAAAACTTATAATTTTGCACCAAAAGGAACTTAGTAAACTTACCTAACCTTATTATAACAAGAACAATTTATTTTAGCCTAACCTAACTAAATATAATTTAGATTTGTTTACAATAATTTAATACTAAACAAACACAGTGAAATATATTTTATTCGTTAGGGTCAGAATGATTTTGGCGAAATTATTGCATACACAAATTTTCACTTGTCCTATATGGCAAGATGAGCGTTGCTATTTAAGCCAAGATCGCAGGTTCTGCCTATTCGGCACGACATATATATATATATATATATATATATATATATATATATATATATATATATATATATATATATATATATATATATATATATATATATATATATATATATATATATATATATATATATATTATTGTGACCCCGAACAAGTGATATTGATCAATAACAACACTGCAACTACCCAAGGATTCAAACCAATGCTGCTTTGGCCCACCTCTTGCTGAGCGAAGTCCCATGATGCTCTATCCCACTGGACCATGCAATCCTATAAAAACCAAACACCCAGCCAAGCTAGGTGTGTTACCCTTGGTCCGAGGACATACTGTAGTGTGGATTGCGTATCTGCACTCCTAAGTATTTAAACGATGAAATCAACAAGATATTTAGCATAGATACAAAACTGAGATTCCCAGAGATTTCGTTGAGAAGGCCCTACTGTCAGCTGACAGGAAAAATGTATTGGTCTTGCCATAAAATGACATTTTGGTCTCCCTGCAGGAGAATCTAAAGAAACTCAATATAAATCTGACTTAAAAAAAACACTGGGACAGTGAAATAGAGACTGATTAAAAACACATCACCTTATAATGTCAGTTGTGTCTACAAGGTCCCATAGATATTTTGCAAACTCTCATACATTGGTCAGACAGGTAAACCTCTGGAAACCAGATTATCCCAACACCAGTACTCAATTAGGACAGGCCAGATGTCGAATGCAATCTTTAACCTCTTGTAATCACCCACCGGGTGGGCTACCGTCCAGATAACTGTACCCAACAGTTCCATCATGGAAAGAAACATAATGAGTCCTCCCTCATGAAACATGATAGGAATGCTGTATATAACTCAAATTATGGGCTGTACAAACTCGATAGTTATTGAATGAGGTCAGTTGTTCACAGCCTTAGACAAAGATGTTATACTAAAGCACAGGATAATTTATAGGAAACTGAACCTATGGAGCTAATAATTGGTCTGACTGGATTACCTGGTTTGTGTGTTTTTATTAACCCATACATATTGGGTAGAGATGGATTAGTGGAGGCAATTTTTAATTAATTCATCTTTGCCTTTCAGTAGAAATTCTATTGTTTTATTGAAATTACAATAGATAAATGGTTCAGAGAACCGACACGTTGATAAATTAGACATTGGACAAATGTGACACCGCCTACGACTGCTGCACCTCTCCTGCCCACGGTTTATAAGCTGCTTCTCCGTACATATGCCGTATTCTATTCAAAATTGATGGACTGACCACATCGACTCAAGGTTGAGGGACTGATTACCTCATTCTTCTCCTGTTCTTCACGATTCTCCTTTGTATGGACTAATGAAGCCACTGTGTGGCGAAACGTTTCCCAGATAAAGATCCCCAAGAGTTGCACATGTGTCTAATTTATCATTGAAATTACTGTTAACAGTTTCTAAGAGATTCTTAATAAATTTAGAATAATTTTCAGTATCATCCAGATTATTAATTTTATCTTGGTAATTATTTTCTTTCATAATTACTATTGCATTTATTTTATCTGCTTTAGTAAGCTGCAATTTTTTATATTTAATAAGAATCTTTGAGGTCACTTAAGAATATTTTGTTTTAACACAGAGTTATATACCATTCCCTTACTAATATTAATTTCATCAGTGGATAAATCAAAAGATTGTTCAAAGTTACAAAAGGCTTTTGCATTTTCAACACTATTAACTTTTTTTGAAGTTGCAAAACTTAGACCAAAACCTAGAACAGCCGTTGTATTTTTATCTAACACTTCATCGGATAAGTTAATTACAAAATTTTTTATTATTAAGCTTTGTCCAATCACTGTTTTCAATTAAAATGTCTAATTTTCTTTATAGTTTGTTTTTGAGTTCATTACAAATTCTTCTGAGTTTATTATATAAATGATCCAACAAACTGTGTTTACATTTTGTTGGAATGACCTGATTAAAAGAGTATTTTTTGTTTATCAACATTTGGAGTGCCTCCTTCTCCTGTATTTTAGTAATTTCGAAATGTTTCTGAAGAATAGTTCTCGCAAAATCATCAAAGTGATGATCTCTGACGTCAAGATTTGGGCAAAACTTGTTCATCCAGTTTTTTTTTTTTTTTTTTTTTTTTTTTTTTTTTTTTTTTTTTTTTTTTTTTTTTTTTTTTTTTTTTTTTAGAAATTAAGTCGAGTAAAAGGACGCAAGTGCAACTAATGTGACATTTTGTGTCAACGTTTCGCTCTTCAGGAGCTTTGTCAAGCTCCTGGAGAGCGAAACGTTGACACAAAATGTCACATTAGTTGCACTTGCGTCCTTTTACTTTACATATTGTCGGTAATTCTACCAACATTATTACAAATTAAGTCGAATTTTAAGCTTGTGTGACTTGTTCAATGCAGAAGAAAACTGGGAAACAAAAGAAATATGGTTAGGTAAGCTTACCTGGAACATTCTCTCCTTGTTCATCTGCTATCCTATTCTCCGTCTTACTCTTAATACTTTCAATAATAACTCTACCATACACTTTACCAGGTATACTCAACAGACTTATTCCCCTATAATTTTTACACTCTCTTCTGTCCCCTTTGCCTTTATACAAAGGAACTGTGCATGCTCTCTGCCAATCCCTAGGTACCTTACCCTCTTCCATACATTTATTAAATAATAGCACCAACCACTCCAAAACTATATCCCAACCTGTTTTTAACATTTCTCTCTTTATCCTATTAATCCCAGCTGCCTTACCCCCTTTCATTCTACCCACTGCCTCACGCACCTTCCCCCACACCCACAACCAATTCTTCCTCACTCCTTCAAGATACTATTCCTCCTTGCCCTATACACGAAATCAAAATATTCCCTCCATCTTCCCGATACCTCTAATTCTCCAATTAATAACTCTTCTTCCTTATTTTTCCCTCCATGTACTCCTCTCCTCTTGCATTACTTCCTTGTAAAAACTTCTCATATGCTAACTTTTTCTCTCTCTTACTACTCTCTTTACATTATCATTCCACCAATCGTTCTTCTTCCCTCCCGCACCCACTTCCCTGTAACCACAAACTTCTGCTGAACACTCTAACACTACAATATTAAACCTACCCCATACATCTTCGACCCCATTGCCTATACTCTCATTAGCCCATCTTTCCTCCAACAGTTGTTTATCTGTTACCCTAACTGCCTCCTCCTTTAGTTTATACACCTTCACCTCTCTATTACTTGCTGCCTAAAAAGTGATCTGATATATCTGTGGACCCTCTATAAACATGTACATCCTGAAGTTTACTCAACAGTCTTTTATCTACCAATACATATATATATATATATATATATATATATATATATATATATATATATATATATATATATATATATATATATATATATATATATATATATATATATATATATATATATATATAATAAGATCACAGTAAACAGGTGATTTCAGAATATGCAAAACAACCACTCTGAAAGAATAGAGAAATTCCAAGCGCTTTCGTGACTACTCACATTATCAAGGAACTTGATAATGTGAGTAGTCACGAAAGCACTTGGAATTTCTCTATTCTTTCAGAGTGGTTGTTTTGCATATATAAATATATATATATATATATATATATATATATATATATATATATATATATATATATATATATATATATATATATATATATATATATATATATATATATATATATATATATATATATCATAAACCCTCTTGATAACAGGTATAGCTTGCTGCTTGTACATACACTTTGGTGACACTACACAGGTAATAATGTATATGTATATATATGTCGTGCCGAATAGGTAAAACTGGTCAACTAGAAAGAAGTCAATTCTAAAATTCTGTTTTATACGTTTAAATATATATATATTTTCATTTATGTTACTTTAAAAATTAATAATTTTGTACCAAAAGAACCTTAGAAAACTTTCCTAACCTTATTATAACAAGCAGAATTTAATTTAGATAAGTTTACAATAATTTAATAATAAATAAAGACAGTGAAAGATATTTTTGTCGATGAGTTCAGAATTATTTTTGCTAAATTATTGTGTACACAAATTTTCGCTTGCCTTATTCGGCAAGAAGAGTGTCGCTATTTAAGCCAAAATTGCAAGTTTTTCCTATTAGGCGCCACATAAACATAACCAACATCAATGAGGAATTAAGATGTTCCATTTAACTGTTTTTTTTGTTCTTCCCATGTTAATATAGTTTTACTAAAATTACGTTGACAATTTTTAAACAGGAATCATCACAAAAGTTTTGCATTTCAGTTTTTTTAAACAATGATAGATAATATTTTTTCTTATATATGAAATAAATTCTGAACATTAATGAAATACATTTTATATATTATCATTAACTACGTCTCTCATTTCAAAATGTTTTATCTCTATTTTAACATTAATAATATAAACAACTAACATGTTTAAAATATGTGTCACAGGTCGTGGTCCACCACAGAACGTGACAGTGACGCCAGGTTTGACAAGTCTCACTGTGTCATGGGATCCACCTGATGAACTTCCTCTCTACTACTCCGTGACTGTTGGTAGTGACACTCAAGTAGTATATGGATTCTCAGTCGTCATTAACAACTTACAACCTTGTACAACTTATATTATATCTGTGGTATCTGTGTACCAGGACGAGTCGCCAGTAACATACAGCAGCGGTAAAACACTGGACTCAGGTAATATGTCAGGTGCAGTGTTTACTCTCTCTCCTACAGCAAAGTTATTTACCTTAATTGATGTTTACTTCTCTAGTTGTTTATCTTTCATCTTGTTTACTCTCTGTGGAGCTCATATTATGTTGGTTATCTTCTACGGTGTTTTCTCCTCCTTGGTGTTTACCTTCCATGTTGTCTACCATAGTGTTTACCTTCCATGTTGTCTACCATAGTGTTTACTCTCCATGTTGTCTACCATAGTGTTTACTCTCCATGTTGTCTACCATAGTGTTTACCTTCCATGTTGTCTACCATAGTGTTTACCTTCCATGTTGTCTACCATAGTGTTTACTCTCCATGTTGTCTACCATAGTGTTTACTCTCCATGTTGTCTACCATAGTGTTTACCTTCCATGTTGTCTACCATAGTGTTTACTTTCCATGTTGTCTACCATAGTGTTTACTCTCCATGTTGTCTACCATAGTGTTTACTCTCCATGTTGTCTACCATAGTGTTTACCTTCCATGTTGTCTACCATAATGTTTACCTTCCATGTTGTCTACCACAGAGTTTACCTTCCATGTTGTTTACCATAGTGTTTAACTTCCATGTTGTCTACCATAATGTTTACCTTCCATGTTGTCTACCACAGTGTTTACCTTCCATGTTGTCTACCATACTGTTTACCTTCCATGTTGTTTACCATAGTGTTTACCTTCCATGTTGTTTACCATAGTGTTTACCTTCCACGTTGTCTACCATAGTGTTTACCTTCCATGTTGTCTACCACAGTGTTTACCTTCCATGTTGTCTACCATAATGTTTACCTTCCATGTTGTCTACCACAGTGTTTACCTTCCATGTTGCCTACCATAGTGTTTACCTTCCACGTTGTCTACCATAGTGTTTACCTTCCATGTTGTCTACCAGTGTTTACCTTCCATGTTGTCTACCAGTGTTTACCTTCCATGTTGTTTACCATAGTGTTTACCTTCCATGTTGTTTACCGTAGTGTTTACCTTCCATGTTGTCTACCATAGTGTTTACCTTCCATGTTGTCTACCATAGTGTTTACCTTCCATGTTGTCTACCATAGTGTTTACCTTCCATGTTGTCTACCATAGTGTTTACCTTCCATGTTGTCTACCATAGTGTTTACCTTCCATGTTGTCTACCATAGTGTTTACTCTCCATGTTGTCTACCATAGTGTTTACCTTCCATGTTGTCTACCATAGTGTTTACCTTCCATGTTGTCTACCATAGTGTTTACCTTCCATGTTGTCTACCATAGTGTTTGCTCTCCGTGTTGTCTACCATAGTGTTTACCTTCCATGTTGTCTACCATAGCGTTTACCTTCCATGTTGTCTACCATAGTGTTTACTCTCCATGTTGTCTACCATAGTGTTTACCTTCCATGTTGTCTACCATAGTGTTTACCTTCCATGTTGTCTACCATAGAGTTTACCTTCCATGTTGTTTACCATAGTGTTTACCTTCCATGTTGTCTACCATAGTGTTTACCTTCCATGTTGTCTACCATAGTGTTTACCTTCCATGTTGTCTACCATAGTGTTTACCTTCCATGTTGTTTACCTACAACGTTGTTTACCTTCCATGTTGTTTACCTACCATGTGCTGTGGTTTTAGCATACAAACAAGCAATATCAAAAATTGTGAACTGTCAATGACAAATTGGTTGCATAATTACCCCTAGGTGGTGTTATTCAGCGTATCTCAGAAACTGAGATTTTTTCTAATTTGTTCTAATTGTTTGGGTTAAACAGCCCACACCTGACTGCTGACTATAGGATGATTTTGAACCCCTTGTGACACTGGAACTGCGCAGTCCCCGGCATGTCAACTAAATATAAAACTTACCTTGCTCTTGTAGTGTGAGCTATAGTGTTGGATGAACCTTCGACAGATATTGGTGACTTGATGGAAGCTCAAGTGTCCTTGGATGTCCACGTCTTCCACTCAGTCTGGGAATACTCAACACTCGCACTGGTACACTATGTTCCACAAGATTTGTCTTTTTCACAGTGATGTCATTACAGGAAGCTGATCACACTTCTCTGTAATTGTTCTGTTGTGTTCGTGGAGATTCTTTTATTAACAAAATGCGTGATCACTAGTGTTTTTGTAATTACAGCATGAAGCACAAGTTGCCTTGACGAAGTTTAAAAGCAATCTGCCCCGCGGCGCCCTCCGTCGGCCCTTTCTCCTGGGCATCTCAACACACAGAAGTGCAGGTTAAGCTTGCTTGCCAAACTTCTACAATGTAGCAATGCAGAATACTTGATTCTTGCTATCTGGACATAGATGTCAGTGCATGCTATCTTTAACATGGTGATAAATGGTTGCAGAATTTTCCTTAATTGTCCTGCTAAGGTAAGAGATCGATTTTCTCTTATTAATCCACACTCCTTGCAACAGTGGTCTCTTGCAAGGAAGTCGTGTGACTACACTCCTTGCAACAGTGGTTTCTTGCAAGGAAGTAGTGTGACTACACTCCTTGCAACAGTGGTTTCTTGCAAGGAAGTCGTGTGACGACACTCCTTGCAACAGTGGTCTCTTGCAAGGAAGTCGTGTGACTATGATACACGCTGGTATTGCATCTGGAATCAATTATAAATTGTTGGCACAGAAGCAGGCAAGACACCATTGCCCTTTCTGAAAGGGCTGTTGAGAAATGGCATTACCAGCTAAGTTTAAAGAGTTTGTACTTAACTTAGAAAGACAGCTCATCGCCTGCACAGCCGCCCCTGCAGACGAGGTCTTGAGAAGCTGTCGAAGTCATCTCTCAACGGGCTGTAAAGATTTATAATTTGTAAGATTATAAATTACCCCTAGGGGGTGTTATGTCAGCATATTTCATTGACTGATTACTGACAAATTTCATACTTGTTTGGACTCAAAAGTCCGCACCTTACTGCCGACTATAGGTTGATTACAAACTCCTTGCGACTCAAGAACTGCGCAGTCCCCCGTACTACAAGAAATTCGTAACCTACCTTGCTCTTGTAGCGTGAGCTATGGTGTTCTTCACACCTTCGACAGTTATTGGTGACTTGATAGAAGCTGAAGTGTCCTTGGATGTCCACGTCTTCCATAGTCTAGGAATACGCACACTGGTACACTATGTTCCACAAGATTTGTCTTTATTGTTCACAATCTTATCACTAAAGAAGCTGATCGCACTTCTCTTAAGTGTTTATTGTGTTTTATGAGATACTTTGTTCACACTAATGCACAGATAGTTCTTTGTTGGTTATCCTGGCGTCAGTGTCACTCTCAGTAGAGTCAAAAGTAATCTGAAGACGCCACAGCACCCCATGCCGTCACTGCCCCTTGCACAAAGGAAAAGCTGACATAGTACTTTTGCTTCCTTGCCACTTCCTCGAGGAAGCAAGCAGAATGTTTGATTCTTGCTTTCTTAAGCATAGACAACAATGTCCACTATCTTTACAATGGAAATAAAGTGGGAGCAGGATTTTCCTTAATTGTCCTGCTAAGGTAAGAGATGAACTGTCTCTTATTAAAATACACTCTGCAACACTGGAAGGAGCGTCGGTCGAAGCGACCACGTACCATACTCATACTGCATCTGCTATCAATTACTCGCTGTAGCAGTAAACAAGATGCTTGCCCCTTCTGAGAGGGCTGGTCCCCTCAGGGCTGAAAGGGCTGCAAGGGGCTGAAGGGGCTGATACCCCCCTCCTGGAGAAAATTTCTCCACACTGGGGGGCGGCAGAGGTTCGCTGCAGGTGAACTATTCATCACTTAACATTAATTTGATTTTCTCACTCGCCACCACTGTTGCTTGTCTTTTCTGAACAGCTTTAGTCTGTGTGGTTTCTGGAGAATCACTAATTTTATTTTCAACACTTTGTAATTCTAACGGTACTAGTTTATTTATTGTCCACTTATTCACTACACCTTTGCTTAAAACATCAACTGTCCTGATGATTCCATTTGCATCAGGATATATGGTCACAATTTTTCCAAGTGGCCATTGGGACCTCGGACCATCATTGTCGATAATCACTATGTCACCAGGTCTTAAGGACTTATGATTTTCAGGAACACCAGGTCCATAGAAATGTTCTCTCAATGAGGTGAGATAGTCTTCTCGCCATATTTTCTCCCAACATTCAATCACTTTATTAAGGTGTTTGAATTTACGTCTGAGTTGCTCAGGTTCGAAATAAGAAGGATCCTCTATGATTTCTTTATCATTCATGGGAGGAACAGGTTCGAGCCTTTAACACTTCTAAACTGTCCAGATCATCGGTAACATAAGTTAGAGGTCTGTTGTTGACTCTATTTTCTATTTCAGTCACAACTGTACGGAATTCTTCTAAGTCTATTCTCTGACGATGAAGAGTCTTCCTTAAACAACGTTTTACAATGCCGATCATTCTTTCATAAAATCCGCCGTGCCATGGAGATTTAGGAGGAATGTATCTCCAACGACAACTCCGTTGATTCAGCATCTGTTGTACTTCTGGTTGATCAAAGATCTTGCTTATATAAGCAGCACCAGCAACAAAGTTCGTTGCATTATCTGAAATCATCAGTCTTGGACATGCCCTTTTGGCTGCAAACCTTCTGAATAATTTGATAAAAGTTTCAGCAGACATGTCAGTGGCTACTTCTAGATGTACTGCTATAGTTGTAGCACAAGTGAACAAACAGATGTACACCTTGATGGGAACTTTGTCAACTGTTTTGGTTAAAATTATTGGTCCAGTGTAATCTATACCTGTCACCTCAAATGGAGTGATATGACAAACTCTTTCAGAGGGATATGGAGGTGGACCTGGATACTGACATACTCGCATATCGTAGTGACGACAAGTAATACAGTCCTTTATTTGTTTTTTCACACTTTGTCGACCTTGAGGTATCCAGTAGGATTGTCGTATATGACAAAGTGTGTCAGCTACCCCACCATGTAACACGTTACTGTGGGCGTTTTGCACAATCAGTTTTGTTAGCCAATGATTCTTGGGGATCAATATTGGATGTATGGCTTCTTTAGGTAGTGAAGAATTATGAATTCTTCCTCGACATCTCATAATCTTTTCTGAGTCGAGAAAAAGTCCTAAAGAATTAATCATGACAGGTTTCTTTGGGGATTTATCTTGTGTTTCTAGAAATTTATATTCTGTAGAGAAAACATCTTTCTGTATTAGTTTCATCCAGTATTTAATGGGTTCAAGACATTCATAATCAGGTTTTATTCCTTTAATGAATTTAAAGACAAGAGCTGTAACTCTTAAGAGTTTACCCAAAGATGAGTATTTAGATCCATCAATGACTATTTCTGTTGTGTCTGCAGTATTTACACAACTTATTTCTGCTGTGTTCAAGCAGACTGTTTCTTCTGGCATAATGTGAGCTTTTTGCTGAGGCCAGTTATTTTCATTAGAGAGCCAGTTCGGTCCGTGGGGCCATAATTTATTATCCACAAATTTCTTGAGTGGGATACCACGTGACAACATGTCAGCTGGATTCTCTAGGGTAGAGACGTGGAGAATGAGATAATCTCTCTGCATCTCTTTTATTTCTGCTACTCTGTTCTGTACATAGACCAGCTTACTCTTATTATTTCTTAACCACTGGAGAACTGCTTCATTATCACTCCTGATCACGGTTTTTTCAATAGTGAGATGATCAAGTACTTTGTTGAGATAGACAGCTAATTTTGTACCTACATAGAGTGCTGTCAGTTCCAATTGTGGTACTGTTCTGACCTTCAAGGGTGCTACCCTGGCCTTTGAAGTAATTAGTGTACTTCCTTCAGCATTACTCATGTAAGCTACAGCGCCATAACCTCTGGTTGACGCATCACAGAACACATGTAATGTGTACATGTTTCCCTCTTGACCTATTTGTCTGGGAAATGTAATTTGATGAAGTTGCTTAAACTCCCTGGATATTTCATCCCATGCTTGACTCATTTCTAGAGCTTCCATGCATCTTGCATAAGCATTTTACCCTTTATGGTAATTGGTGAGACGAGCCCTAGAGGATCAAAACATTGTGATACCTCTGACAGTAAACTACGTTTAGTGAGTGTACTGCATAATTTATTGTTTAAGTCCCAGCATATTGTTGCAATCAGGAATTTCAGCTTCAGGGAAATCTTCTTTGATAAGTTCCCTTACTTGCTTTGAATTTGTATTCCACATCCTTAGAGGCATATTTGCTTCTTTCATCTCCTTGTTAGCGTCTCTGTATAAGGATTTCAAATTCTCCTCTTTATTTACAGTGCCTTGAATATTGTCCACATAGAAACTATTCTTTAAGATTTCTTTGAAGGGACTTTCAGATTTCTTCAAATGTGTATTTAAAGTAGCTTCTAGTAAGAATGGAGAGGATGTTGCACCAAATAATACTGATTTGAAACGATAAGTTTTCACTGGAATTTGAGGATCATGTGGATTTTCAGGCCACAAGAATCGAGTATAATCTTTATCTATTTCTTGTAGTATTACTCTTAAGAAAGCCTTGGAAATATCAGCCGTGTAGGCATATGGGTTTGTGCGAAATTTCATAAGCACGTCTCGAAGCTTCTCAGTTAGTGAGGGTCCGGTCATCAGACAATCATTAAGACTTGCTACATCTTTATTTGCACGTGCGCTGCAATTATATACAACACGTAGTGGAGTGGTTTCAGAATCTGTTCTGACTCCATGGTGCGGGAGATAATGAGCTTCTGTCTTCAACTTATCTTCGACTATTTCCTCAATGAATTTATTGTCCAACTGTTCTTGTATGATATTATCATAAACAGTCAGTAGCTCTGGATTCTTCCTGATCTCATGTATTTGTGCTTTCATCTGTCCGAAAGCCATGCGATAATTGCTAGGCAGATGTGGTGGATTTAATTTCCATGGTAACCTAACCCAATACTGTCCATCTTCATATTTGACAGTGTACAAATATTGGTTATAAGTCTGAGACTCTTGTGGGCTTGGTTTACTTACATCAATACCTATCGCATCTAAATCCCACAACTTATCAACTGGTTCATTCATTTCTTCCAGTAATGATAATTTTTGCTGTGGTACATGATCAGCGGTTATTCTCGTAACTAGTACATTTTCCACTGAATCAATATCAGCTTCTTTCCCACTTTGAGAGGGAATGGGACCACATATCATGTGGCCTCCTGCTGTTTTCAGCAAGTGAACATTAAGTTTACTTACTATATTTTGCACAAAACAGTGATAATAATCACTTCCAATGATTAAATCAATTGGACTAATTGTGTCCGTCTGTATGTCAGGACAGGCTAACTTGACCTTAGCTGCTATCAGTGCTGCAACTGTTTCTTTTAATCCCTGGATCTGCACAGACTTAGGCAAATCATCCAATACCACAGTTTCTACTGTCTTTTTCCTGTTTCCTAGACCAACAGTGATTCTGGCTAGGTCATATGTCTGTTTACCAGAATTGTGGAAAAAACCAGCTATATCTAACTGTATTTTGGCATAGGGTTGTTTATTCTGTTTCTGCAACACTGTTCTTCTTATGAAGGACCTTTGTGAGCCTTGATCAAATAATGTTAGCACATTGGTTTTGTGTAATTTATTAGATAACTCAACCCGAGCTATCGGGAGAGCAGTTGCTTTAAACTTATCTCTCATATTTAATGCTGTTGCTTGTTGACTTCCTGATTCTGTGGAAGTCTGCTGCTGTTCAGCAAAAGTATTTGGGCATAATGCTGTATGATCCATACCCTTGCATTTAAAACACTTCTTCAGTGAGCATTTTCCTTCCTTGTGTTCACCTAAACACTTGATGCATCTTTCCAGCTGATGAACACGTTGTTTACGTGCCTTCATTGATATGTATTGACTACAATACTGTGCCCAATGTGTTCCATCACAAAGTACACATTTTGGAGTACGTTTATGTGCGACAGTTTGTTTACTGTCTGTTGTATTCACAGCTTGATAAATGCCTATATGGGATTTCCCATTCTGTGGTTTAGTGGGAGTAGGTATACTCTTTTTATACTGAGTTGAAGGTTTTTTATTCACTTGATTTGTGGATTTTTCATCTTGTCTCGTTGCTTGCATGCATGTAACTATTGTTTGTAAACCATTGCTAATTTCCTCACAAGTGAAATAGCGTTTATTGAACATAATATTTAATCATTCAATAGTTTGTGGTGACAGCTTATCCTGTACAATACCACTGATAAACCAATCACATTGTCTTAGGTCATATTTAGCATCTAGAGATCTAAGACTATTGTCTAATGTGATTCTAAATGCTTGTAAGTCTGAAAAACAATGTTTGGGTGGCTTCAAGCTTGATATTAAGACTGCATGTCTAACTCTAGCCTTGGGACGAATAGTTTGAAAAACCGACAAGTTGAAGATTGAGACACTTATGCAGCATATGGGAATCTTTATTCAGGAAACGTTTCACCAACCTTTAACCACCGAAAATGACTTAATCAGTTCATAGGGTTCTCCCTTCACAAGACATTTAAGATAATTGAACTTAGCAATCTCATCTATGTCAGTTCGTGAATTTACTATGGATTGAAAACCACTAATGAATTCTTCATAATTATGACCTTTGAAAATAGGTAATGACAATGTAGGTAAGCTTGGTAATGGGACACTTGTTGTTACAGGTGTAACAGGTGTTTGACCACTAGTTACAGTAGGTCTCTGTGACAGAGTTCTGCGGCAGATAGCCTGTACTCCTGTCCACCTTAATTGTTGATTACTAAAATTATCCAAAACATTTTTAATTTCATCCTCAGATGGGTCTGACTCAAGAAATTTATTTTCATAATGTGTATAGTCTGAATTAATTATTTTCAGACGTTGTGCAAGTAATTCAAATTTGACCTCAAGATCATCAAAATCTATGTTTGTATCTTGAGTTAATCCTATACAGACTGAAATTAGATTTTCTAATTGTATAATCTTAGTCTGTAAAGACTGAAACTGAGTTTTCAAACAAGCCATTTTAATGGTATACTGAAAATTCTAGCACCACACTTAGAGTGTTTAAAAAACACTGTACTGCTATAGACAGCTGAGTTTTTGTTATGCTTAAGTCAGCAATATTCGAGTCAGACACTACTGACCCACTAAGCTTAACCTCAGGGTCAATGACCATGAAGGGTACACAGTACATATGGCTGGTGTTTATGGCTTGTGTTTGCTGTGTCAGCCTGACCACGATGATTAATCGTAAATAACGATGTTATACACTTCATTCACTATACACTATAAATGTCACTGTATAACTGTAAATCACACGTGAATATTACTTACACATATATAAATGTCACTGTTAATATGTATTTGAAAGCTTACACTTTATTTATTTATTTTTTTTTTTTACACAGGGTTTGACAAGGTTAAGGATCCCTAGCTTTATTGACAGCTATATTACAGGTTAAGGATTCCTAACTTTATTGGCAAGCTAAGAGCTGTTACCTACATCAGCTCATTTGAAAGCATTTTTATTGTTATGAGACATACAAGTACGGAACAGGATGAAGTTGGAGCCATCTGTGGGCCAGCATTTTTATCTGATCAACTGACTTTATCTCGTTGACATCATTATGCTGTACGAATGTGTTCCATACTCGAGTCATCCTGGGTATGTATGATCTCAGATGGAGTGATGTTCTGGAGAAGGGTACAGCCAGAGTGAAGTTGCTGCTTTCTGCCCGTCTTGTGGCATAAAAGCTTGTTTCACGCTGTCCTCGAAGTGGATCCAAGTGTGGTACTTTGACAATATTGGCCTTGTACATAACAGTAAGGCCACCCACATACCTCCTATGTTGAAGGCTCTGCTGAAATGACAGATCTATCCAGGATGGGTCCAGGCGAGAGATGAGACGTCTTGCTCTGTTCTCTACTCTGTCAAGCAGTCGCAGATGAGAGGGGGGACAGGCAGACCAAGAAAGTGGAGCATACTCAAGGTGTGAGCGTACTTGTGCCTCGTACAGAATCTTGCAACCCCTACTGTCAAGCAGATGCGAGATACGGCGAAGTGCTGTAAGCTTCCTGGCTGCCTGGTTTGCAAGATTCACAACATGGTTCTTCATGGTTAGTTTGGAGTCAAATTTCACCCCAAGGATATCAACTTCTTCTCCAGGTGCCAACATCCTCCCATTCATCCTTACTACTGCACCAGCATTACCATCATGGTGCCTAGAGACGATCATCATTTGCGTTTTCTCAGGTGCAAATGTTACTTGCCATCTATTTCCCCAAGCTGATATAGCTCTCAGCTGGTGATTGATGTAGCTTAGAGCAGCTGGCATTTCTTCTCTTGGATAAGTGAATGTCAGTGTACAGTCGTCTGCATATGCATGTGATTCTGGGATGAGATGAAGAAGGTCGTTGAAATAGACATTCCATAACAGTGGACCCAGCACGCTTCCTTGTGGAACGCTTGCCCCAATAGGATGCCTTGCTGATTCCGTTCCATTGAGGACTACACTTAGAGATCTACCATGAAGGTAATCACTGAGGAGACATAGCGTAGAGCCTGCAATTCCCAGTGCTTGAAGTTTTGCTAAGAGGCCCTGGTGCCACACCCGGTCGAAAGCGCCAGCAATGTCCAGTGCTACCACACAGCTGACTTTGGATTCATCCAGTGACTGGTGCCACTTAGTGGAGAGGTTTAACAACAGATCAGCAGCAGAGTAACCTTTCCTGAAGCCATATTGACGATCACAAAGTAGTGAGTGGTAGTCAAAAAAATCTGTCATTTGTCTTGAGACTATTGTCTCAAGGATCTTACCAGTGATTGACAGGAGTGACACTGGTCTGTAGTTGCTGATTTCTGCTCTGCTCTTCTTTTTGTGAACAGGGACTACATTTGCCTCTTTCCACAGAGAGGGCCATTTACACTGTACTAGGCAGTGCTGAAAGATGCGAGTTAGAGGTGCTGCTAGCTGGTCTGCACATCTTCTCAACAATCTTGGGCTCAACTTGTCTGGGCCCACAGCCTTTTCTTGGTCAAGTGATTTAAGAAGGAAATGCACCTCCTCCTGCCTTATTGTCACCACTGACAGTTTTGACACAGTTCGTGCAGCTAGAGAAGGAGGGTCCCTTGCTGGATCAGGAACTTGCATTTTGGTAGCAAAGTGTTCAGCAAAGAAGTCCGCCTTCTCTTGACTACTAGTAGAGGCGGTCCCATCCTGTCGATTTAGAGGTGGAATAAGTTCATCAGGCAGATAACCTTGTCTGTCCTTGACCAGGGACCACCAGGTTTTGGAGCCTACCCTACCTGATGCTAACTTTCTTTTAGTGTCCACCTCCCATTTAGCAATGGCCCACTTTTGAACATCACCCATATGCCTACAGGCTTGCATGTGCAAGTTCCTGTTATAGGTGGTAGGATGTCTCTTATACCTTCGTCATGCTTTGTACTTAGCAGTAGCAGCCTCTCTACAACGAAAGTCAAACCAAGGCTGATCTGCAGGCTTTGTCACATATTGCCGGTGAGGAATGTGTTCTTGTTGCAGATTAAGGATGTGTCCAGTGAAGGCTTTCACTTGGTTGTCAACATCCCCCTGGAGAAGAGCATTCCAGTCGGTGGTGGCGAGCTCAGAGCAAAGGGCTGGCCAATTACCTCTTTCCCATAGCCAGGTTGTGCGTGTGAACTCCTCACCTCGTTCTGTTGGGATCTTAAGTGTGGTAAAAACAGCCTTGTGGTCAGACGATCCAAGTAGCCGAGGGGTTGACAAGTGACTATGCCTTCTGCCAGATCACTCACTACTGGGTCAAGGGAGGAGCCAGAGATATGAGTAGGGAAATCAACAAAGTTTCTCATGTCAAACACCGCAAGAAGGTCATCAAAGTCCCTCTGTATAAGGTGCTGGTTGAGGTCACCAACAATTATAATATGTTGACAGTTGTGTTGTAGCAGAAGGGAGTCAATATTTTTCATTAGGAAGTTGATAGGGTCTGCGTGTTGCCACTGAGGTCTGTACATTGCACATGCTAGTACAGAGGTACTAGTGTTTATTCAGAGCTTGAAGAACATCATTTCAAGATGTGTAGGGGTGGCAACATCTATGTGCTGAGCATGAACACTTTTAGAGAAGCACACAGCAACACCACCTCCTTGCCCTTGCCTGTCTCTTCTCATCCATGAGGTGTAGCCAGCAATTCTTGCAAAATTTTCTGGAGTCCTGTCATCCAAAAATGTTTCAACAACAGTTATCATGTCGGGACGTCGAGTGTTCACAAAGCTATGTGTGAGCTCTCCAACATTAGTAATGAAACCTCTAATGTTGGCCGACAGGATGCTGATAGACTGGCTCCTCATGATGAAGTGGTCAGCTTGAGGTGGTGGGTGTGTAGGGAATGTAAGGTGCCTGCCCTTGAGAGAGGTAGGGTACTGAGGCAGCTACAGGGATGTAGGTCTGTGGTCTTGTATAAGGCCCAATCCCACCTGCTGGGCTGGGATAGGAGTAGCTAAGTGGGTGACGTGTGAGAGTGTTCACCAATTCAGAGATCCTGCTGGTTTGTTCTGAGAACAGGTCTCTAAACAGGTGGCCCTGTCTGTCAAGTTCCTTTTTCTTCCGACACTGGTCCTCCTTATGTCCTTTCTTGTAACAGTAATTACACCTGGTATCTCGCAGGCAGTTGTTGGCAGAGTGCCCCTTCCGGTGACAGCGAGAGCACCGCCTAGGTGCCTGGGAGGGTGGACTAGGATTTGTTGCACCTCCTGTGTTTCGCAGATTTGTCCTCAGATTCTGCCGCTGGAACTGTGTTAGTGGAGGGTGAGACGGCTGTTGATGTCTTCCTCCTCCACGTCCTCTACCCCGTCCTCTACCAGTTCTGACAGATGTGTCCCTGCTGTTCGTACTTCGGCGCAGTAGGTGATCAGGTGCAGTGATAGTTTCCTGATCACTAACTGCACCGTACTCTGGTGGAGAAACTCCTGGCTCAGAACTTGCTGTCGAAGCACTACTACCAGATTCTAGAATAGTATTGGCAGGTGTGCTGACAGGTGTAGGATCAGAGATGGTATGTGCACTGTCAAGTAGACTGGCAGTGGCTGAAGCAGAGATGTCAGGTGTAGGAGAATTAACAGATCCAAGGCTTCCCTCGTTGCTGGGGAGAGGATTTGTTCCCTCTGTGGTGGTCAGAGGAATTGTGTTAGAATTCCCAAATGTAGTGTTTTGAACTCTGTCAGTCTGTGGGACCTTAGCGATGACAGAATTCCACCAGTTGTTTACCCCTGAGTTAAGCTCAGTGTGGGACTTCCAGTCTTTGTCAGTAGTGTCACCATCAGCTGAGCAGCTTACGTCACTTGATGCAGGCTTGCACTGGCCTTCTACAATAGCTTGTAGGTTATCTAATGATTTGAGGAGCTCATGAAGTGCTTCCCTGTGATGGATTATCTTAGCTGCAACTTTACAACACAGCCCAAGAGGGCAGTCTTGATCTTTGGACAGGAGTCCCTGAGGTAGGACTTCTGAACCTTCCTCCTGTAGCTCCAGGCTTGTATCCACATATACCACAGGATTATGGATATCCTTATTAAAGTTCCTTTAATATAATAGGTATATCTATAAGAAACAAACTTTAACACAATCTTGTCTCTTAATTTCTGTCTATAAACATTATAAACACTATGTGTATATACACTCAGACAAACCGAACATCAGTTGGGTTGTTGTTGTCATAGTCAGCACTTCTTCGAGTTTGGAGCAGTGGATGCCGGGTGCCATCCCCCTTTTCTTGTTGGGTGAGTCACCCAGCTCCCGTTTTCTTTGGGTGAACGCTGGGTGAGCGCCCGTTTTCTTTTGGCTGCCCATTCTCTGTGATTGAGTCTGGAGGGACTCATTTACACTGATTTAAATTGTAAAACACTAGTTTTACAGCTTTTTTCGAAGGACCTTGGCTCGTAGGTTATTTGTACACTGTAGTACAACATATTTGGACCACAGTGTGGCCTTTATCCGGTTCGAGCACGAACAAATATGCTGAGAAATGGCATTACCAGCTAAGTTTAAAGGGTTTGTACTTAACTTAGAAAGACAGCTCATCGCCTGCACAGCCGCCCCTGCAGATGAGGTCTTGAGAAGCTGTCGAAGTCATCTCTCAACGGGCTGTAAAGATTTATAATTTGTAAGATTATAAATTACCCCTAGGGGGTGTTATGTCAGCATATTTCATTCACTTATTGCTGACAAATTACATACTTGTTTGGACTCAAAAGTCCGCCCCTTACTGCCGACTATAGGTTGATTACAAACTCCTTGTGACTCAAGAACTGCACAGTCCCCCCTACCTTGCTCTTGTAGCGTGAGCTATGGTGTTCTTCACACCTTCGACAGATATCGGTGACTTGATAGAAGCTGAAGTGTCCTTGGATGTCCACGTCTTCCATAGTCTAGGAATATGCACACTGGTACACTATGTTCCACAAGATTTGTCTTTATTGTTCACAATCTTATCACTAAAGAAGCTGATCACACTTCTCTTAAGTGTTTATTGTGTTTTATGAGATACTTTGTTCACACTAATGCACAGATAGTTCTTTGCTGGTTATCCTGGCATCAGTGTCACTCTCAGTAGAGTTAAAAGTAATCTGAAGACGTCACAGCACCCCATGCCGTCACTGCCCCTTGCACAAAGGAAAAGCTTACATAGTACTTTTGCTTCCTTGCCACTTCCTCGATGAAGCAAAGCAGAATGTTTGATTCTTGCTTTCTTAAGCATAGACAACAATGTCCACTATCTTTACTATGGTAATAAAGTGGGAGCAGGATTTTCCTTAATTGTCCTGCTAAGGTAAGAGATGAACTGTCTCTTATTAAAATATACTCTGCAACACTGGAAGGAGCGTCGGTCGAAGCAACCACGTCCCATACTCATACTGCATCTGCTATCAATTACTCGCTGTAGCAGTAAACAAGATGCTTGCTCCTTCTGAGAGGGCTGGGCCCCTCAGGGCTGAAAGGGCTGAAAGGGGCTGAAGGGGCTGATATCCCCCTCCTGGAGAAAATTTCTCCACAAGGGCTGAAAGGGGCTGATACCCCAATCTCCTAGAGGAATTTTCTCCACATATGTTGTTTACTACCATGTTGTTTACCTTCCATGTTGTTTGCCTACCATGTTGTTTATCTACTATGTTGTTTACCTACCATGTTGTTTACCTACAATGTGTTGAGAAATGGGATTACCAGCTAAGTTTAAATATAGGGAAAACTTAACTTAGAAAGACAACTCATCGCCTGCACAGCCACCCCTGCAGACGAGGTCTTGAGAAGCTGTCGAAGTCATTCCTGAACGGGCTGAAATGAGTTATAATTTGTAAGATTATAAATTACCCCTAGGGGGTGTTATGTCAGCATATTTCATTCACTGATTGCTGACAAACTTACGTGTGTGGACTCAAAGGTCCGCATATCACCGGGGTTTATGATAAGTGACTAACTCACGACATTATACTCAACTGTGCAGTCAATAGTAGTACATCATGAGTTAGAACACTTACCTGGGTATATGTATCTGACCCGTAATTATGCCCGGATATCCGTTAAGTTGATTGAAGAATAGTGTTCTTTGAAGAATGTCGCACTACACTCTGTTGGATCGCAACACTCGTTGTTACACTGTTCATCAATAATTGTTCACACAATTCCACTAAGAAGTTGATCACACTTCTCTGTAAGCATTTATCGTGTTTTGTGAGACACTTTGTTCACACTAACGCACAGATCGTTCTTTGTTGGTTATCTTGGCATCAGTGTCACTCTCAGTAGAGTCAAAAGTAATCTGAAGACGCCACAACGCCCCACGCCGTCACTGCCCCCAGCACAAAGGAAAAGCTGACCTAGCACTTTTTCTTTCCTTGCCACTTCCTCCATGAAGCAAAGCAGAATGTTTGATTCTTGCTGTCTTAAGCATAGACAACAATGTACACTATCTTTACCATGGTAATAAAGTGGGAGCAGGATTTTCCTTAATTGTCCTGCTAAAGTAAGAGATGGACTGTCTCTTATTAAAATATGCTTTACAACACTGGAGTCTGCAAGGAGCGGCGGTCGCTTGACCACACATTGCATACTGGTACTGCATCTGGGATCAATTACTCGCTGTAGCAGTAAACAAGACGCTTGCCCCTTCTGAGAGGGCTGGGTCTCTCAGGGCTGAAAGGGGCTGAAAGGGGCTGATACCCCCCTCCTGGAGAAAATTTATCCACACAATGTTTATCTTCCATGTTGTTTGCCTACAATGTTGTTTACCTACCATGTTGTTTACCTACCATGTTGTTTACCTTCCATGTTGTTTACCTACCATGTTGTTTACCTTCCATGTTGTTTACCTTCCATGTTGTTTACCTACCATGTTGTTTACCTTCCATGTTGTTTACCTTCCATGTTGTTTACCTTCCATTTTGTTTACCTTCCATGTTATTTACCTACCATGTTGTTTGCCTACCATGTTATCTTCAACGTTGTTACTTTACATGTTGTTTATCTTCAATGTTGTTTACCTTCCATGTTGTTTATCTTCAACGTTGTTTACTTTACATGTTGTTTATCTTCAATGTTTTTTACCTTCCAAGTTGTTTACTTTCCATGTTGTTTGCCTACCATGTTGTTTATCTACCATGTTTTTTACCTTCCATGTTGTTTGCCTATCATGTTATTTACCTTTCATGTCGTTTACCTTCCATGTTGTTTACCTACCATGTTGTTTGTCTACCATGTTGTTTTCCTTCCACGTTGTTTGCCTGCCATGTTGTTTGCCTACCATGTTGTTTACCTTCCATGTTGTTTACCTTCCGTGTTGTTTACCTTCCATGTCGTTTACCTTCCATGTTGTTTGCCTACCATGTTGTTTATCTACCATGTTTTTTACCTTCCATGTTGTTTGCCTATCATGTTATTTACCTTTCATGTCGTTTACCTTCCATGTTGTTTACCTACCATGTTGTTTGTCTACCATGTTGTTTTCCTTCCACGTTGTTTGCCTGCCATGTTGTTTGCCTACCATGTTGTTTACCTTCCATGTTGTTTACCTTCCGTGTTGTTTACCTTCCATGTCGTTTACCTTCCATGTTGTTTACCTACCCTGTTGCTTACCTACCATGTTGTTTACCTACCATGTTGTTTACCTTCCATGTTGTTTACCTTCCATGTTGTTTACCTTCCATGTTGTTTACCTACCAAGTTGTTTACCTACCATGTTGTTTACCTTCCATGTTGTTTACCTTCCATGTTGTTTACCTTCCATGTTGTTTACCTTCCATGTTGTTTACCTTCCATGTTGTTTACCTTCCATGTTATTGCCTACCATGTTGTTTGCCTACCATGTTGTTTACTTTACATGTTGTTTGTCTTCAATGTTGTTTATCTTCAACGTTGTTTACTTTACATGTTGTTTATCTTCAATGTTGTTTATCTTCAAAGTTGTTTACTTTCCATGTTGTTTGCCTACCATGTTGTTTATCTACCATGTTGTTTACCTACCATGTTGTTTATCTTCCATGTTGTTTGCCTACCATGTTGTTTATCTACCACGTTGTTTACCTTCCATGTTGTTTGCCTATCATGTTATTTACCTTCCATGTTGTTTATCTTCCATGTTGTTTACCTACCATGTTGTTTGCCTACCATGTTGCTTTCCTTCCATGTTGTTTGCCTACCATGTTGTTTACCTACCATGTTGTTTACCTTCCATGTTGTTTACCTTCCATGTTGTTCACCTTCCATGTTGTTTACCTGCCATGTTGTTTTCCTTTCATATTGTTTACCTACCATGTTGTTTGTCTACCATGTTGTTTACCTACCGTGTTGTTTACATACCATGTTGTTTACCTACCATGTTGTTTGCTTTACATGTTGTTTATCTTCAATGTTGTTTACCTTCCATATTGTTTACCTACCATGTTGTTTACCTACCATGTTGTTTACCTACCATGTTGTTTACCTACTATGTTATTTACCTTCCATGTTGTTTATAGTCAATGTTATTTATCTTCCATGTTGTTTACCTTCCATGTTGTTTACCTACCATGTTTTTACCAACCATGTTGTTTACCTACCATGTTGTTTACCTACCATGTTGTTTACCTTCCATGTTGTTTATCTTCAATATTGTTTACCTTCCATGGTGATTACTTTCAAAAGTATTTCCCTTTCATTGTGTTTACATTCTGATCTTTCCCTGTTTACTTTCTGTAGTGTATATTTTTGGTGTTGTTTACCTACCCTGGTATTACTCTACATTATATGACTGTGCAGTTCACTAATTACATATTTCATTCATTATTTTACAATAATTAAATCCTAGCATATTACCCTCCAATATTATTAAACATTTCTTGCAGCTTCTCACAGTCTCAACTTTAATGGAAACATCAATTTAAATATTTTTAATTAATCATAAGGCGGTACAATATTTTTTTTCACTCGTTATAACGTTTTCCCACAGTGCCGCCGCCACCACAAAGTTGCTGGTTTGAAGACATCACGAACACAACTATGACGCTGTACTGGCAAGACGCATATATTAATTGTGCAATTACAAACCACAACATCAGCTGGTCATGGGACGTCTTGTGGAGTGATGAAGCTGGTTCAGGTGTCGACGCTAACAGGGGTAATCACATCAGACTGCGCGACCTTTCTTCCTATACCAACGTCACAGCAGAAGTTGCATCATATACAGCCTCTGGTTATGGTCCGTCCACAAGTTGCTGGGATGTCACTTCTCAAGAAAGTAAGTTTACCTTGTCTAATTTTGGTATGTGTCACAATTAAATAATAATTATAGAAGATGCTGGACAACAAAGTTTGATTTGCAACTGAGATAAATATAGGTATTCTTATGTAAGATAAACATCTTAAAATTACTAATTTTAAGTCGAACTAAAGTTATAAAGTGAGGATTTTTAGCTATTGGAAAAATATAATTTTAAGTATTGTTCATTTATATATCATCTTTCATCAAAATTCACAACACAGGTAATATAATGAGTCATTAAAAACTTATTCCCTGTTATAAAGTAACTGCTAAACAATGCTTCAAGGACATTATGCAACATATTCTCACTGGAAGAAGAAAATATTTAAGAAGAGTTTGAGCATTTTGACTTGACATTGTTGACTAACAATGTCTTCGTGACGACACCAACCTGACAGTTGTCTCACATCATGTTGCAAGTGAAACGCCCCTGATATCTTACCTATATTGTACTAATATTCTGTTAAAATCTTACACAATGCTCCTAACAACACAAAGATTAGATGGAAAGAAGTTTAAGTATGAAGGAAGAAAGTGCTCTACTATCATCAGGGCTCTGGTGGCCTGGTGGTTAACGCTCTCGCTTCACACGGCGAGGGTCTGGGCTCGATTCCCAGCCAGAGTAGAAACGTTGGATGTGTTTCTTTCCACCTGTTGTCTATGTTCCCCATCAGTAAAATGGGTACCTGGGTGTTAGTCGACTGGTGTGGGTCGCATCCTGGGACACTGACCTAATTTGCCCGAAATGCGGAGCATAACAAGGGAGTTTCTATATAGCAGTAAGTCATTGTTGTCAGCTAGGACTGTATACCTTGTACATGTACTTGTAGTAAATAAATATTATTATTATGTTTTGGCCTAACTCGATCAAATAGTTTTGTCTTTGCCTTCCTGGGAAGTTCTGGACAACCTGTTTGAATACTTCCCATGCAGCCAGCTGCAGTAGGTTCAGGTATGATAGGAAGACTGACTCTGATGCAGCCAGCTGCAGTAGGTTCAGGTATGATAGGAAGACTGACTCTGATGCAGCCAGCTGCAGTAGGTTCAGGTATGATAGGAAGACTGACTCTGATGCAGCCAGCTGCAGTAGGTTCAGGTATGATAGGAAGACTGACTCTGATGCAGCCAGCTGCAGTAGGTTCGGGTATGATAGGAAGACTGACTCTGATGCAGCCAGCTGCAGTAGGCTCAGGTATGATAGGAAGACTGACTCTGAAGCAGCCAGCTGCAGTAGACTCAGGTATGATAGGAAGACTGACTCTGAAGCAGCCAGCTGCAGTAGGCTCAGGTATGATAGGAAGACTGACTCTGATGCAGCCAGCTGCAGTAGGTTCAGGTATGATAGGAAGACTGACTCTGATGCAGCCAACTGCAGTAGGCTCAGGTATGATAGGAAGACTGACTCTGATGCAGCCAACTGCAGTAAGCTCAGGTATGATAGGAAGACTGGCTGATGCAGCCACCTGCAGTAACCTCAGGTATGATAGGAAGACTGACTCTGATGCAGCCAGCTGCAGTAGGCTCAGGTATGATAGGAAGACTGACTCTGATGCAGCCAGCTGCAGTAACCTCAGGTATGATAGGAAGACTGACTCTGATGCAGCCAGCTGCAGTAGGCTCAGGTATGATAGGAAGACTGACTCTGATGCAGCCAGCTGCAGTAGGCTCAGTTATGATAGGAAGACTGACTCTGATGCAGCCAGCTGCACGAGGCTCAGGTATGATAGGATCACTGACTCTGATGCAGCCAGCTGCAGTAGGCTCAGTTATGATACGAAGACTGTCTGATGCAGGCAACTGCAGTAGGCTCAGGTATGATAGGAAGGCTTACTCTGATGCATAAAGCTGCAGTAGGCTCAGGTATAATAGGAAGACTGACTCTGATGCAGCCAGCTGCAGTAGGCTCAGGTATGATAGGAAGACTGACTCTGATGCAGCCAGCTGCAGTAGGCTCAGGTATGATAGGAAGACTGACTCTGATGCAGCCAGCTGCAGTAGGCTCAGGTATGATAGGAACACTG
>NW_027195199.1:247500-282921 GCF_038502225.1 Cherax quadricarinatus | reverse complement strand
ACCACACACACTGGAACAGGTGACAGCTACCACACACTGGAACAGGTGACAGCTACCACACACTGGAACAGGTGACAGCTACCACACACTGGAACAGGTGACAGCTACCACACACTGGAACAGGTGACAGCTACCACACACTGGAGCAGGTGACAGCTACCACACACTGGAGCAGGTGACAACCACCACACACTGGAGCAGGTGACAGCCACCACACACTGGAACAGGTGACAGCCACCACACACTGGAACAGGTGACAGCTACCACACACTGGAACAGGTGACAGCTACCACACACTGGAACAGGTGACAGCTGCCACACACACACTGGGACAGGAGACAGCTTCCACACTCTGGATTTGGTGACAGCTACCACACACTGGAACAGGTGACAGCTACCACCCGCTGGAACAGGTGACAGCTACCACACACTGGAGCAGGTGACAGCCACCACACACTGGAACAGATGACAACCACCACACACTGGAGCAGGTGACAGCTACCATACACTGGAGCAGGTGACAGCTACCATACACTGGAGCAGGTGACAGCTACCACACACTGGAGCAGGTGACAGCTACCATACACTGGAGCAGGTGACAGCTACCACACACTGGAGCAGGTGACAGCTACCATACACTGGAGCAGGTGACAGCTACCTCACACTGGAGCAGGTGACAGCTACCACACACTGGAGCAGGTGACAGCTACCTCACACTGGAGCAGGTGACAGCTACCTCACACTGGAGCAGGTGACAGCTACCTCACACTGGAGCAGGTGACAGCTACCTCACACTGGAGCAGGTGACAGCTACCTCACACTGGAGCAGGTGACAGCTACCTCACACTGGAACTAGTGACGGCTACCACACACACACACTATCTATCCTTACACTGGTTATTTTACCACTTATCCTCGGCTAGCACGCTCTCACCGTTATCCCTTTCCTTCTTGACGTCAAACACACACAAACACTTGCCTCGCGTCGGCACGTTTGTTCCCTGAGGTATTATTTCTGGAGCAGCTGCGTTGCAAGCTGGAGAGACGTACAGTGTGATATCTTCTGACGCTAAGCACCTCACTCTAAGAGTGCCACCGGAAGCATCATAGGCAGCCTCCAGTGTCGTGATGCTTCGTCATCTCCTGGGATGTTTTCATCTCCTGCTCTCCCTCCACTTATTGTAAGGAGCTCTGTGTATCTAACAAAACTGGATATCCAATTCTCTATGATATGCTACCCAATATGCATATCAGATAAAATGTGCATATCATGTGGAATTGGATACCCAGTTCTATATGATAGTTACACAGCGGAAACAAAAGCTAGTTACGTTTCTGTTATGTTCCATCACACAGGATGGGTTTTCCCAGTCATATTCCATCACACAGTATTGGTTCTCCCTGTCATATTCCATCACACAGTATTGGTTCTCCCTGTCATATTCCATCACACAAGAGATGTAGGGGATAGAACGTAAGTCCCGAGTCAATATTTTTAATTGTGTCAGGTCAGGAGAGCACATATGGTAGCGTGTTTACTACCATCACGTCAGCCACCTTGCAAATACAATATTATTTTTTATATATAAATAAAAGTCACACGCTGTAGATCGAGCGTGTGACGGGGTAACGTTGTCAAAATAGAAATATTCGTTCTGCAATATACACTTTTTTCTCCCTTCACTGTTGTTGGCGATACAACGTTTGGGTCCACCTTTTTTTTTAAACTTCTCCAGCAGCTGTTGGAGGATACGACTGTTGTTTAAAACATTGATGGAGACATTTTAATAGTGTGTTGATGAGAGGCGTGACTTGACGACCGCTTCACACCCTGTTGGTGAGCCATACCCTGCTGGTGCTGGTGCGCCGTACCCTGCTGGTGCGCCGTACCCTGCTGGTGCGCCGTACCCTGCTGGTGCTGGTGCGCCGTACCCTGCTGGTGCGCCGTACCCTGCTGGTGCGCCGTACCCTGCTGGTGCTGGTGCGCCGTACCCTGCTAGTGCTGGTGCGCCGTACCCTGCTGGCGCTGGTGCGCTGTACCCTGCTGGTGCTGGTGCGCCGTACCCTGCTAGTGCTGGTGCGCCGTACCCTGCTGGTGCTGGTGCGCCGTACCCTGCTAGTGCTGGTGCGCCGTACCCTGCTGGTGCTGGTCCGCCGTACTCTGCTGGTGCTGGTGCGCCGTACCCTGCTGGTGCTGGTGCGCCGTACCCTGCTGGTGCTGGTGCGCCGTACCCTGCTGGTGCTGGTGCGCCGTACCCTGCTGGTGCTGGTGCGCCGTACCCTGCTGGTGCTGGTGCGCCGTACCCTGCTGGTGCTGGTGCGCCGTACCCTGCTGGCGCTGGTGCGCCGTACCCTGCTGGTGCTGGTGCGCCGTACCCTGCTGGTGCTAGTGCTGGTGCGCCGTACCCTGCTGGTGCTGGTGCGCCGTACCCTGCTGGTGCTGGTGCGCCGTACCCTGCTGGTGCTGGTGCGCCGTACCCTGCTGGTGCTGGTGCGCCGTACCCTGCTGGTGCGCCGTACCCTGCTGGTGCTGGTGCGCCGTACCCTGCTGGTGCCTGGCTTGGTCATCCTTCAACAGAGTAACATCGGCTTAAGACACACCTTAATTCAGTGATGATCGTGCGATACGACACAGTAGTTAGCAAACAGTCCCTTGACACGACACAACAGGTAGCAGACAGTCCCTTGACACGACACACCAGGTAGCAGACAGTCCCTTGATACGACACAACAGGTAGCAGACAGTCCCTTGATACGACACAATAGGTAGCAGATAGTTCCTTGATACGACACAACAGGTAGCAGACAGTCCCTTGACACAACACAATAGGTAGCAGACAGTCCCTTGACACGACAAAAACAGGTAGCAGACAGCCCCTTGACATGACACACCAGGTAGCAGACAGTCCCTTGATACGACACAACAGGTAGCAGACAGTCCCTTGATACGACACAACAGGTAGCAGACAGTCCCTTGACACAACGCAATAGGTAGCAGACAGTTCCTTGACACGACACAACAGGTAGCAGACAGTCCCTTGATACGACACAACAGGTAGCAGACAGCCCCTTGACACGACACAACAGGTAGCAGACAGTCCCTTGACACGACACAGTAGGTAGCAGACAGTCCCTTGATACGACACAACAGGTAGCAGACAGTTCCTTGACACAACACAATAGGTAGCAGACAGTCCCTTGACGCGACACAGTAGGTAGCAGACAGTCCCTTGACACGACACAACAGATAGTAGACAGTTCCTTGACATAACAGAGCAAGTAACAGACACTGACGCTCTCTTGACATAAAGCTTAACACCACACTAACTTCAGATCCAGGACACTCACCTGAAGAGAAATGAGCGTTCGTAAGCACGAAGGTGTGGTACGTGGTCATCTCGTTCGTAAACATGAAGCCGTAGCAAGTCGCAATCTCATTAGTAAGCGCGAATAAATACATGAGAGGAGAGAGAGTAATTTCTACAAGGATGAGGTCAAAAGATATAATTGTGTGACTCTCATTACGACAGTCATAGTGTCAGGTCACCACTGGTCTACCTGGAGGATGTTCCGGGGGTCAACGCCCCTGCGGACCAGTCCTTGACCAGGCCTCCTGGTGGATCAGGGCCTGATCAACCAGGCTGTTACTGCTGGACGCATCTAGTCCAAAGTACGAACCATAGCCCGGCTGATCCGGCACTGGCTACAGGTACCTGTCCAGCTCACTCTTGAGGGCAGCCAGAAACCTGGTGATATGTCAGCAAAATGGTTGTGCTATAATAATACACTTCCAACATTCTATAATTCAAGGATCACTGATATATACCAGGATCTTTACAAGGAACTAAATCAAAATTCTAATTTTGTAATCTGATATGTAAGAAATAACCAGCAAATTTTTGACTAGTGGGAAAACAGTATATTAGTGTGTTTTTACTGCAGTGTTCTGATTCAGATTTATCTCACCATGAGATGACTGGCAATGTTGTCATGGTTTACGAGGACGAACAAGCACGGGAGATGTTGTACCATGACTGGGAGACCAGTGTTGAGTGTTCTGAGCAGCTGGCTGGGACCACCTGATACCCAGCCAGATGGGCAAGCTAATGGTGTGCTGTTGTTATTGTTGTTGTTTGTGTTGCTGTTGCTGGTGTCAGGTGATCCCTCCTTAGGTGCATCAGTTGCTTGCTGGGCAGCTCTTAATTGTATTTGCTCGCACGTGCCACTGTAGACTGGCAGTGATGACTGCCACTGGAGACTGCCACTGGAGACTGCCACTGGAGACTGCCACTGGAGACTGCCACTGGAGACTGCCACTGGAGACTGCCACTGGAGACTGCCACTGGAGACTGCCACTGGAGACTGTCACTGGAGGAAAGTTCCACCAACTCTGGCACTTAAATGGCAGACCTATAGTGCTGGGTTGTGCTACTAACAATGCCCAGTAACTATCACAATAACAATCAACAAGAGGAAAAGCAGACTTATCAAGAACTTCTTCCTCTTCTTGGGCTTTTCTGAGTAGAGAGACACAGGTTGCAGGGAACAATCTGCAATAATGTAGCATCAACACTCCTGCCACCGGCGTCAAGTTGTGGAGTAACTTGCTCTGCATAATCTGCTGACACTAGGAAGGGACCTGCACCTCCTGTGCTTCCTACGTATCAAAACACACGTATTAGAAAACATTTCGAGGTCTTTATTTGTATTAAGTGGTCCCGAAAAGACAGATCAGGTGAGGCGGGACGCTGTCAGGTAGGGAGGCACCCTGTCAGGTAGGAAGGCACCCTGTCAGGTGAGAGGGACCCTGTGAGGCAGGGAGGCACCCTTTTGAGGCAAGGAGGGACCCTGTGAGGCAGGGAGGGACCCTGGGAGGCAGGGAGGGACCCTGTGAGGCAGGGAGGGACTCTGGGAGGCAGGGAGGGACCCTGTGAGGCAGGGAGGGACCCCTTGCCAGGTAGGGAGGGTCCCCGATACTAAAAAAAAATACGAAAAGGACAGAGGGAGAAAGAAGTGAGGAAGAAGAAGATCAAGTGGAAGGGAGGCAGAGAACGAAGTAAGATGGGTATGAGAGAGGAAGAGAAAAGAGGGAAGAAGGGAGGAAGTAAGAGAGGAGGAGTTTAAATGTGAAAGAGAGAGAGAATACGGAACAGAACGAAACTAAACACAGAATCATTCATAGTTATTAAAGAGAGAGAGACAGACAGATAAATAATAAGAATAATAAAAGTTATTAAAAAATCTTAAAAAACTATCTAAATGATAATTCTTGGAGGATAATTCCTGGAGAATTATCGTTAGAGTTAATTTATGTATAGAGTTACCACCAAGCTTCTCTTACCTTCCTTCCTTCCTTCCTTCTTTTCTTACTTCCTTCCTTCCTACCTTCTTTCCTTCCTTCCTTCCTTTCTTCCTCCCTTCCTACCTTCTTTTCATCCTTCCATCCTTCCTGCCTTCTTTCCTTCCTTCCTTCTTTTCTTCCTTCCTTCCTTCTTTTCTTTCTTCTTTTCTCCCTTCCTTCCTACCTTCTTTTTTTCCTTCCTTCTTTTCTTCCTTCCTTCCTTCTTTTCTTCCTTCCTTCCTTCTTTTCTTCCTTCCTTCCTTCCTACCTTCTTTCCTTTCTTTCTTCCTTCTTTTCTTCCTTCCTTCCTACCTTCTTTTCTTCCTTCCTACCTTCTTTCCTTCCTTCCTTCTTTTCTTTCTTCCTTCCTACTTCTTTTCTTCCTTCCTTCCTTCCTACCTTCTTTCCTACCTTCCTTCCTTCCTTCTTTTCTTCCTTCCTTCTTTTCTAACTTTCTTCTTTTCTTCCTTCCCTCCTACCTTCTTTCCTTCCTTTCTTCTTTTCTTCCTTCCTTCCTTTCTACCTTCTTTCCTTCCTTACTACCTTCCTTCCTTCCATCCTTCCTACCTTCTTTCCTTCCTTCCTTCTTTTCTTCCTTCCTTCTTTTCTTTCTTCTTTTCTCCCTTCCTTCCTTCCTACCTTCTTTTTTTCCTTCCTTCTTTTCTTCCTTCCTTCCTTCTTTTCTTCCTCCCTTCCTTCTTTTCTTCTTTCCTTCCTTCCTACCTTCTTTCCTTTCTTTCTTCCTTCTTTTCTTCCTTCCATCCTACCTTCTTTTCATCCTTCCTACCTTCTTTCCTTCCTTCCTTCTTTTCTTTCTTCCTTCCTATTTCTTTTCTTCCTTCCTTCCTTCCTACCTTCTTTCCTACCTTCCTTCCTTCCTTCTTTTCTTCCTTCCTTCTTTTCTAACTTCCTTCTTTTCTTCCTTCCCTCCTACCTTCTTTCCTTCCTTCCTTCCTTTCTTCTTTTCTTCCTTCCTTCCTTTCTACCTTCTTTCCTTCCTTACTACCTTCCTTCCTTCCTTCCTATCTTCCTTCCTTCCTTCCTTCTTTCTTTCCTTCCTTCCTTCTTTCCTTCCTTCCTACCTTCTTTCCTTCCTTCCTTCTTTTCTTCCTTCCTTCCTTCCTACCTTCTTTCCTTCCTTTCTTCCTACCTTCCTCCCTCCCTTTCTTCCTTCCTTCCTCCCTTCCCTCCTTCCTTCTTCCTTCCTTCCTTCCTTCCTTTCTTCTTTCCTTCCTTCCTGCCTTCTTTCCTCCCTTCCTTCTTACCTTCCTTCATTCCTTCCTTCATTTCTTCCTTCCTTCCTATCTTCCTTCCATCCTTCTTTCCTTCCTTCCTACTTTCCTTCAGTCCTTCCTACCTTCCTTCCTTCGTTCATACCTTCCTTCCTTCCTTATTACCATCCTTTCTTCCTTCCTTCCTACCTTCCTACTTTCCTTCCTTACTCCATACCTTCCATCCTTCCTTCCTTTCTAACTTCCTTCCTTCTTTTTTTCGTACCTTCCTTCCTTCATTCCTAACTTCCTTCATTCCTTCCCTCCTTCCTTCCTTCCTACATTCCTTCTTTCCTTCCTTTCCTCCTTCCTTCCTTCCTTCCTACCTTCCTTCCTTCCTACCTTCTTTCCTTCCTTCCGTCCTTCCTACCTTCCTTCCTTCCTTCCTACCTTGTTTCCTGCCTTGCTTCCTACCTTCCTTCCTTCCTACCTTCCTTCCTTCCTGCCTTCCTGTCTTCCTTTCTACCTTCCTTACTTCCTTCCTTCCTCCCTTCCTTCTTACCTTCCTTCATTCCTTCCTTCCTTCATTCCTTCCTTCCTTCCTATCTTCCTTCCATCCTTCTTTCCTTCCTTCCTTCCTACCTTCCTTCAGTCCTTCCTACCTTCCTTCCTTCCTTCATACCTTCCTTCCTTCCTTCCTACCATCCTTTCTTCCATCCTTCCTTCCTTCCTTCCTTCCTTCCTTCCTTCCTTCCTACCTTCCTACTTTCCTTCCTTACTCCATACCTTCCTACCTTCCTTCCTTCCTATCAAACTTTCTTCCTTCCTTCCTTCCTTCTTTCATATCTTACTTCCTTCATCCCTAACTTCCGTCTTTCCTTCCCTCCTTCCTTCCTTCCTACATTCCTCCTTTTCTTCCTACCTTCCTTCCTTCCTTCCTTCCTACCTTCTTTCCTTCCTTTCTACCTTCTTTCCTTCCTTCCGTCGTTCCTTACTACCTTCCTTCCTTCCTTCCTACCTTGCTTCCTGCCTTGCTTCCTACCTTCCTTCCTTCCTACCTTCCTTCCTTCCTTCCTTTCTTCCTTCCTGCCTTCCTGTCTTCCTTCCTACCTTCCTTCCTTCCTTCCTTCCTACCTTCCTACCTTCCTTCCTTCCTTCCTTCTTTCCTTCATACCTTCCTTCCTTCCTTCCTTCCTACCTTCCTTCCTTTCTTCCTTCCTTCCTTCCTATCTTCCTACCTTCCTACCTTCGTTCCTTCCTTCCTTCCTTCCTTCCTTCATTCCTTCATTCTTTCTTCCTTCCCACCTTCCTACCTTCCTTCCTTCCGTCCGTCCTTCCTTCCTTCCTTCCTACCTTGCTTCCTACCTTCCTTCCTTCCTTTCTTCCTTCCTACCTTCCTTCCCACCTTCCTTACTTCCTACCGTCCTTCCTTCCTTCCTTCCTACCTTCCAACCTTCCTACCTTCTTACCTTCCTCCTACCTTCCTTCATTCCTTCCTTAATTCCTTCATTCCTTCCTTCCTTTCTACCTTCCTTCCTTCCTTTCTTCCTGCTTTCCTTCCTTCCTTCCTTCCTTTTTACCTTCCTTCCTACCTTCCTTCCTACCTTCCTACCTTCCTTCCTACCTTCCTTCCTTCCTTCCTTCCTATCTTCCTACCTTCATTCCTACCTTCCTTCCTTTCTGCCTTCCTTCCTTCCTTCCAACCTTCCTTCCTTCCTTCCTTCTTTTCTTCCTTTCTTCCTACCTTCCTTCATTACTTCCTTCCTTCCTTTCTTCCTTCCTTCTTTCTTACCTTCCTTCCTTCCTTCCTTCCTACATTCCTACCTTCCTTCCTTCCTACATTCCTTCCTTTCTTCCTACCTTCCTTCCTACCTTCCTTCCTTCCTTCCTTCCTTCCTACATTCCTACCTTCCTTCCTTACCTTCCTACCTTTCTTCCTTCCTACCTTCCTTCCTTCTTTCCTTCCTTCCTTCCTACGTTCCTTCTTCCCATCCTTCCTTCCTACCTTCCTTTCTTCTTTCCTTCCTACCTTCCTACCTTCTTTCCTTCCTTCCTTCCTACCTTCCTTCCTTCGTTACTTCCTTCCTTCTTTCCTAGCTTGCAACTTATCCTTATATCTTTCCCACTTTTTATTCTAAATTCCTTCCTTATTACTTTTACCCCTTCCTCCCTCCCTCACTCCTTCTCTCTCTGTCTCTCTCGCTCTTTCTTCCTCTTCCACCTCACAGTTTCTCTCTCCCTCCTCTCCCTCCCTCCATCTCTCCCTCACTCTCTCCTTCCGTCGCTCTCTCTCTCTCTCTCTCTCTGTCTCTCTCTCTCTCTCTGTCCCTCACTCCATCTCTCCCTACCCCCGTCTCTCCATCCCTCACTTCCTACATTCCTTATTTTTCTAAACAAAAAATAAAATCTTTCCCTCTTCTCTACACACCTGAAGAATGTAACACTTGAAGAATGTAACACCTGAAGAATGTAACACCTGAAGAATGTAACACCTGAACAATGTAACACCTGAACAATGTAACACCTGAAGAATGTAACACCTGAAGAATGTAACACCTGAACAATGTAACACCTGAAGAATGTAACACCTGAAGAATGTAACACCTGAAGAATGTAACACTTGAAGAATGTAACACCTGAACAATGTAACACCTGAAGAATGTAACACCTGAAGAATGTAACACCTGAACAATGTAACACCTGAAGAATGTAACACCTGAAGAATGTAACACTTGAAGAATGTAACACCTGAACAATGTAACACCTGAAGAATGTAACACCTGAAGAATGTAACACCTGAAGAATGTAACACCTGAAGAATGTAACACCTGAAGAATGTAACACTTGAAGAATGTAACACCTGAAGAATGTAACACTTGAAGAATGTAACACCTGAAGAATGTAACACCTGAACAATGTAACACCTGAAGAATGTAACACCTGAAGAATGTAACACCTGAAGAATGTAACACCTGAAGAATGTAACACCTGAAGAATGTAACACTTGAAGAATGTAACACCTGAAGAATGTAACACCTGAAGAATGTAACACCTGAAGAATGTAACACCTGAAGAATGTAACACCTGAAGAATGTAACACTTGAAGAATGTAACACCTGAAGAATGTAACACTCGAAGAATGTAACACCTGAAGAATGTAACACCTGAAGAATGTAACACCTGAAGAATGTAACACCTGAAGAATGTAACACTTGAAGAATGTAACACCTGAAGAATGTAACACTTGAAGAATGTAACACCTGAAGAATGTAACACCTGAAGAATGTAACACCTGAAGAAAGTAACACCTGAAGAATGTAACACCTGAAGAAAGTAACACCTGAAGAATGTAACACCTGAAGAATGTAACACCTGAAGAATGTAACACCTGAAGAATGTAACACCTGAAGAATGTAACACTTGAAGAATGTAACACCTGAAGAATGTAACACCTGAAGAATGTAACACCTGAAGAATGTAACACCTGAAGAATGTAACACCTGAAGAATGTAACACCTGAAGAATGTAACAACTTAAGAATGTAACACCTAAAGAATGTAACATCTGAAGAATGTAACACCTGAAGAATGTAACTCCTGAAGAATGTAACACCTGGAGAATGTAACACCTGAAGAATATAACACCTGAAGAATGTAACACTTGAAGAATGTAAGACCTGAAGAATGTAACACCTGAAGAGTGTAACACCTGAAGAATGTAACACCTGAAGAATGTAACACCTGAAGAATGTAACACCTTAAGAATGTAACACCTGAAGAATGTAACATCTGAAGAATGTAACACCTGAAGAATGTAACTCCTGAAGAATGTAACACCTGGAGAATGTAACACCTGAAGAATGTAACATCTGAAGAATGTAACAATTGAAGAATGTAACTCCTGAAGAATGTAACACCTGAAGAATGTAACACCTGAAGAATGTAACACATGAAGAATGTAACACCTGAAGAATGTAACACCTGAAGAATGTAACACCTGAAGAATGTAACACCTGAAGAATGTAACACCTGAAGAATGTAACACCTGAAGAATGTAACACATGAAGAATGTAACACCTGAAGAATTTAACACCTGAAGAATGTAACATCTGAAGAATGTAACACCTGATGAATGTAACACCTGAAGAATGTAACACCTGAAGAATGTAACACCTGAAGAATGTAACACCTGAAGAATGTAATATCTGAAGAATGTAACACCTGAAGAATGTAGCACCTGAAGAATGTAACAATTGAAGAATGTAACACCTGAAGAATGTTACACCTGAAGAATGTAACACCTGAAGAATGTAACACCTGAAGCATGTAACACCTGAAGAATGTAACACCTGAAGAATGTAACACCTGAAGAATGTAACACCTGAAGAATGTAACATCGGAAGAATGTAACAGCTGAAGAATGTAACACCTGAAGAATGTAACACTTGAAGAATGTAACAATTGAAGAATGTAACACCTGAAGAATGTTACACCTGAAGAATGTAAAACCTGAAGAATGTAACACCTGAAGAATGTAAAACCTGAAGAATGTAACACCTGAAGAATGTAACACCTGAAGAATGTAACACCTGAAGAATGCAACACCTGAAGAATGTAATATCTGAAGAATGTAACACATGAAGAATGTAACACCTGAAGAATGTAACACCTGAAGAATGTTACACCTGAAGAATGTAACACCTGAAGAATGTAACACCTGAAGAATGTAACACCTGAAGAATGTAACATCTGAAGAATTTAACACCAGAAGAATGTAACACCTGAAGAATGTAACTCCTGAAGAATGTAACACTTGAAGAATTTAACACCAGAAGAATGTAACACCTGAAGAATGTAACACCTGAAGAATGTAACACCTGAAGAATGTAACACCTGAAGAATGTAACACCTGAAGAATGTAACACCTGAAGAATGTAACACCTGAAGAACGTAACACCTGAAGAATGTAACACCTGAAGAATGTAATACCTGAAGAATGTAACACCTGAAGAATGTAACACCTGAAGAATGTAACACTTGAAGAATGTAACACTTGAAGAATGTAACACCTTAAGAATGTAACACCTGAAGAATGTAACATCTGAAGAATGTAACACCTGAAGAATGTAACACCTGAAGAATGTAACACCTAAAGAATGTAACACCTGAAGAATGTAACATCTGAAGAATGTAACACCTGAAGAATGTAGCACCTGAAGAATATAACACATGAAGAATGTAACACCTGAAGTATGTTACACCTGAAGAATGTAACACCTGAAGAATGTAACACCTGAAGAATGTAACACCTGATGAATGTAACACCTGAAGAATGTTACACCTGAAGAATGTAACACCTGAAGAATGTAACGCTTGAAGAATATAAAACCTGAAGAATGTAACACCTGAAGAATGTAACACCTGAAGAATGTAACACCTGAAGAATGTAACACCTGAAGAATGTAACACCTGAAGAATGTAACACCTGAAGAATGCAACACCTGAAGAATATAACATCTGAAGAGTGTAACACATGAAGAATGTAACACCTGAAGAATGTAACACCTGAAGAATATTACACCTGAAGAATGTAACACCTGAAGAATGTAACACCTGAAGAATGTAACACCTGAAGAATGTAACACCTGAAGAATTTAACACCAGAAGAATGTAACATCTGAACAATGTAACACCTGAAGAATGTAACACTTGAAGAATGTAAGACCTAAAGAATGTAACACTTGAAGAATGTAACACCAGAAGAATGTAACACCTGAAAAATGTAACACCAGAAGAATGTAACACCTGAAGAATGTAACACCTGAAGAATGTAACACTTAAAGAATGTAAAACCTGAAGAATGTAACACCTGGAGAATGTAACACCTGAAGAATGTAACACCTGAAGAATGTAACACCTGAAGAATGTAACACCTGAAAAATGTAACACCTGAAAATGTAACACCTGAAGAATGTAACACTTGAAGAATGTAACACCTGAAGAATGTAACGCCTGAAGAATGTAACACCTGAAGAAAGTAACACCTGAAGAATGTAACACCTGAAGAATGTAACACCTGAAGAATGTAACACCTGAAGAATGTAACTCCTGAAGAAAGTAACACCTGAAGAATGTAACACCTGAAGAATGTAAAACCTGAAGAATGTAACTCCTGAAGAATGTAACACCTGAAGAATGTAACTCCTGAAGAATGTAACACCTGAAGAATGTAACACCTGAAGAATGTAACACCTGAAGAATGTAACGCCTGAAGAATGTAACACCTGACGAATGTAACACCTGAAGAATGTAACACCTGAAGAATGTAACACATGAAGAATGTAACACCTGAAGAATGTAACATCTGAAGAATGTAACTCCTGAAGAATGTAACACCTGTAGAATGTAACACCTGAAGAATGTAACACCTGAAGAATGTAACACCTGAAGAATGTAACACTTGAGGAATGTAACACCTGAAGAATGTAACACCTGAAGAATGTAACACCTGAAGAATGTAACACTTGAAGAATGTAACACCTGAAGAATGTAACACCTGAAGAATGTAACACCTGAAGAATGTAACTCCTGAAGAATGTAACACCTGAAGAATGTAACACCTGAAGAATATAACACCTGAAGAATGTAACACCTGAAGAATGTAACACCTGAAGAATGTAACACCTGAAGAATGTAACTCCTGAAGAAAGTAACACCTGAAGAATGTAACTTCTGAAGAATGTAACACCTGAAGAATGTAACTCCTGAAGAATGTAACACCTGAAGAATGTAACACCTGAAGAATGTAACTCCTGAAGAATGTAACACTTGAAGAATGTAACTCCTGAAGAATGTAACACCTGAAGAATGTAACACCTGAAGAATGTAACACCTGAAGAATGTAACACCTGAAGAATGTAACACCTGAAGATTGTAACACCTGAAGAATGTAACACTTGAAGAATGTAACACCGGAAGAATGTAACACCTGAAGAATGTAACACCTGAATAATATAACACCTGAAGAATGTAACTCCTGAAGAATGTAACACCTGAAGAATGAAACTCCTGACGAATGTATCACCTGAAGAATGTAACACCTGAAGAATGTAACACCTGAAGAATGTAACACCTGAAGAACATAACTCCTGAAAATGGAACACCTGAAGAACGTAACACCTGAAGAATGTAACACCTGAAGAATGTAACTCCTGAAGAATGTAACACCTGAAGAATGTAATACCTGAAGAATGTAACACCTGAAGAATGTAACACCTGAAGAACGTAACACCTGAAGAATGAAACACCTGAAGAATGTAACACATGAAGAATGTAACGCCTGAAGAATGTAACACCTGAAGAATGTAACACCTGAAGAATGTAACACCTGAAGAATGTAACACCTGAAGAATGTAACACCTGAAGAATGTAACACCTGAAGAATGTAACACCTGAAGAATGCAACACCTGAAGAATGTAACATCTGAAGAGTGTAACACATGAAGAATGTAACACCTGAAGAATGTAACACCTGAAGAATATTACACCTGAAGAATGTAACACCTGAAGAATGTAACACCTGAAGAATGTAACACCTGAAGAATGTAACACCTGAAGAATTTAACACCAGAAGAATGTAACATCTGAACAATGTAACACCTGAAGAATGTAACACTTGAAGAATGTAACACCTAAAGAATGTAACACTTGAAGAATGTAACACCTGAAGAATGTAACACCTGAAAAATGTAACACCAGAAGAATGTAACACCTGAAGAAAGTAACACCTGAAGAATGTAACACTTAAAAAATGTAAAACCTGAAGAATGTAACACCTGGAGAATGTAACACCTGAAGAATGTAACACCTGAAGAATGTAACACCTGAAGAATGTAACACCTGAAAAATGTAACACCTGAAAATGTAACACCTGAAGAATGTAACACTTGAAGAATGTAACACCTGAAGAATGTAACGCCTGAAGAATGTAACACCTGAAGAAAGTAACACCTGAAGAATGTAACACCTGAAGAATGTAACACCTGAAGAATGTAACACCTGAAGAATGTAACTCCTGAAGAAAGTAACACCTGAAGAATGTAACACCTGAAGAATGTAAAACCTGAAGAATGTAACTCCTGAAGAATGTAACACCTGAAGAATGTAACTCCTGAAGAATGTAACACCTGAAGAATGTAACACCTGAAGAATGTAACACCTGAAGAATGTAACGCCTGAAAAATGTAACACCTGAAGAATGTAACACCTGAAGAATGTAACACCTGAAGAATGTAACACATGAAGAATGTAACACCTGAAGAATGTAACATCTGAAGAATGTAACTCCTGAAGAATGTAACACCTGTAGAATGTAACACCTGAAGAATGTAACACCTGAAGAATGTAACACCTGAAGAATGTAACACTTGAGGAATGTAACACCTGAAGAATGTAACACCTGAAGAATGTAACACCTGAAGAATGTAACACTTGAAGAATGTAACACCTGAAGAATGTAACACCTGAAGAATGTAACACCTGAAGAATGTAACTCCTGAAGAATGTAACACCTGAAGAATGTAACACCTGAAGAATATAACACCTGAAGAATGTAACACCTGAAGAATGTAACACCTGAAGAATGTAACACCAGAAGAATGTAACTCCTGAAGAAAGTAACACCTGAAGAATGTAACTTCTGAAGAATGTAACACCTGAAGAATGTAACTCCTGAAGAATGTAACACCTGAAGAATGTAACACCTGAAGAATGTAACTCCTGAAGAATGTAACACTTGAAGAATGTAAATCCTGAAGAATGTAACACCTGAAGAATGTAACACCTGAAGAATGTAACACCTGAAGAATGTAACACCTGAAGAATGTAACACCTGAAGATTGTAACACCTGAAGAATGTAACACTTGAAGAATGTAACACCGGAAGAATGTAACACCTGAAGAATGTAACACCTAAATAATATAACACCTGAAGAATGTAACTCCTGAAGAATGTAACACCTGAAGAATGAAACTCCTGACGAATGTATCACCTGAAGAATGTAACACCTGAAGAATGTAACACCTGAAGAATGTAACACCTGAAGAACATAACTCCTGAAAATGGAACACCTGAAGAACGTAACACCTGAAGAATGTAACACCTGAAGAATGTAACTCCTGAAGAATGTAACACCTGAAGAATGTAATACCTGAAGAATGTAACACCTGAAGAATGTAACACCTGAAGAACGTAACACCTGAAGAATGAAACACCTGAAGAATGTAACACATGAAGAATGTAACGCCTGAAGAATGTAACACCTGAAGAATGTAACACTTGAAGAATGTAACTCCTGAAGAATGTAACTCCTGAAGAATGTAACTCCTGAAGAATGTAACACCTGAAGAATGTAACACCAGAAGAATGTTACACTTGAAGAATGTAACACCTGAAGAATGAAACACCTGAAGAATGTAACACCTGAAGAATGTAACACCTGAAGAATGTAACACCTGAAGAATGCAACACCAGAAGAATGTAACACCTGAAGAATGTACCATTTGAAGAATGTAACACCTGAAGAATGTAACACCAGAAGAATGTAACAGTTGAAGAATGTAACACCTGAAGAATGTAACACCTGAAGAATGTAACTCCTGAAGATTGTAACACCTGAAGAATGTAACACTTGAAGAATGTAACACCTGAAGAATGTAACACCTGAAAAATGTAACACCAGAAGAATGTAACACCTGAAGAATGTAACACCTGAAGAATGTAACACTTAAAAAATGTAAAACCTGAAGAATGTAACACCTGGAGAATGTAACACCTGAAGAATGTAACACCTGAAGAATGTAACACCTGAAGAATGTAACACCTGAAAAATGTAACACCTGAAAATGTAACACCTGAAGAATGTAACACTTGAAGAATGTAACACCTGAAGAATGTAACGCCTGAAGAATGTAACACCTGAAGAAAGTAACACCTGAAGAATGTAACACCTGAAGAATGTAACACCTGAAGAATGTAACACCTGAAGAATGTAACTCCTGAAGAAAGTAACACCTGAAGAATGTAACACCTGAAGAATGTAAAACCTGAAGAATGTAACTCCTGAAGAATGTAACACCTGAAGAATGTAACTCCTGAAGAATGTAACACCTGAAGAATGTAACACCTGAAGAATGTAACACCTGAAGAATGTAACGCCTGAAAAATGTAACACCTGAAGAATGTAACACCTGAAGAATGTAACACCTGAAGAATGTAACACATGAAGAATGTAACACCTGAAGAATGTAACATCTGAAGAATGTAACTCCTGAAGAATGTAACACCTGTAGAATGTAACACCTGAAGAATGTAACACCTGAAGAATGTAACACCTGAAGAATGTAACACTTGAGGAATGTAACACCTGAAGAATGTAACACCTGAAGAATGTAACACCTGAAGAATGTAACACTTGAAGAATGTAACACCTGAAGAATGTAACACCTGAAGAATGTAACACCTGAAGAATGTAACTCCTGAAGAATGTAACACCTGAAGAATGTAACACCTGAAGAATATAACACCTGAAGAATGTAACACCTGAAGAATGTAACACCTGAAGAATGTAACACCTGAAGAATGTAACTCCTGAAGAAAGTAACACCTGAAGAATGTAACTTCTGAAGAATGTAACACCTGAAGAATGTAACTCCTGAAGAATGTAACACCTGAAGAATGTAACACCCGAAGAATGTAACTCCTGAAGAATGTAACACTTGAAGAATGTAACTCCTGAAGAATGTAACACCTGAAGAATGTAACACCTGAAGAATGTAACACCTGAAGAATGTAACACCTGAAGAATGTAACACCTGAAGATTGTAACACCTGAAGAATGTAACACTTGAAGAATGTAACACCGGAAGAATGTAACACCTGAAGAATGTAACACCTGAATAATATAACACCTGAAGAATGTAACTCCTGAAGAATGTAACACCTGAAGAATGAAACTCCTGACGAATGTATCACCTGAAGAATGTAACACCTGAAGAATGTAACACCTGAAGAATGTAACACCTGAAGAACATAACTCCTGAAAATGGAACACCTGAAGAACGTAACACCTGAAGAATGTAACACCTGAAGAATGTAACTCCTGAAGAATGTAACACCTGAAGAATGTAATACCTGAAGAATGTAACACCTGAAGAATGTAACACCTGAAGAACGTAACACCTGAAGAATGAAACACCTGAAGAATGTAACACATGAAGAATGTAACGCCTGAAGAATGTAACACCTGAAGAATGTAACACTTGAAGAATGTAACTCCTGAAGAATGTAACTCCTGAAGAATGTAACTCCTGAAGAATGTAACACCTGAAGAATGTAACACCTGAAGAATGTTACACTTGAAGAATGTAACACCTGAAGAATGAAACACCTGAAGAATGTAACACCTGAAGAATGTAACACCTGAAGAATGTAACACCTGAAGAATGCAACACCAGAAGAATGTAACACCTGAAGAATGTACCATTTGAAGAATGTAACACCTGAAGAATGTAACACCAGAAGAATGTAACAGTTGAAGAATGTAACACCTGAAGAATGTAACACCTGAAGAATGTAACTCCTGAAGATTGTAACACCTGAAGAATGTAACACCTGAAGAATGTAATACCTGAAGAATGTAACACCTGAAGAATGTAACACATGAAGAATGTAATACCTGAAGAATGTAACACCTGAAGAATGTAACACCTGAAAAATGTAACACTTGAAGAATGTAAAACCTGAAGAATGTAACACCTGGAGAATGTAACACCTGAAGAATGTAACACCTGAAGAACATAACTCCTGAAAATGGAACACCTGAAGAACGTAACACCTGAAGAATGTAACACATGAAGAATGTAACTCCTGAAGAATGTAACACCTGAAGAATGTAATACCTGAAGAATGTAACACCTGAAGAATGTAACACCTGAAGAATGTAACACCTGAAGAATGAAACACCTGAAGAATGTAACACATGAAGAATGTAGCGCCTGAAGAATGTAACACCTGAAGAATGTAACACTTGAAGAATGTAACTCCTGAAGAATGTAACTCCCGAAGAACGTAACTCCTGAAGAATGTAACACCTGAAGAATGTAACACCTGAAGAATGTTACACTTGAAGAATGTAACACCTGAAGAATGAAACACCTGAAGAATGTAACACCTGAAGAATGTAACACCTGAAGAATGTAACACCTGAAGAATGAAACACCAGAAGAATGTAACACCTGAAGAATGTACCATTTGAAGAATGTAACACCTGAAGAATGTAACACCAGAAGAATGTAACAGTTGAAGAATGTAACACCTGAAGAATGTAACACCTGAAGAATGTAACACCTGAAGAATGTAATACCTGAAGAATCTAACACCTGAAGAATGTAACAAGTGAAGAATGTAATACCTGAAGAATGTAACACCTGAAGAATGTAACACCTGAAGAATGTAACACAAAGAATGTAAAACCTGAAGAATGTAACACCTGGAGAATGTAACACCTGAAGAATGTAACACCTGAAGAATGTAACACCTGAAGAATGTAACACCTGAAGAATGTAACACCTGAAAATGTAACAACTGAAGAATGTAACACTTGAAGAATGTAACACCTGAAGAATGTAACACCTGAAGAATGTAACACATGAGGAATGTAACACCTGAAGAATGTAACACCTGAAGAATGTAACACCTGAAGAATGTAACTCCTGAAGAAAGTAACACCTGAAGAATGTAACACCTGAAGAATGTAACACCTGAAGAATGTAACTCCTGAAGAATGTAACACCTGAAGAATGTAACTCCTGAAGATGTAACACCTGAAGAATGTAACACCTGAAGAATGTAACACCTGAAGAATGTAACGCCTGAAGAATGTAACACCTGAAGAATGTAACACCTGAAGAATGTATCACCTGAAGAATGTAACACCTGAAGAATGTAACACCTGAAGAATGTAACGCCTGAAGAATGTAACACCTGAAGAATGTAACACCTGAAGAATGTAACGCCTGAAGACTGTAACACCTGAAGAATGTAACACCTGAAGAATGTAACACCTGAAGAATGTAACACCTGAAGAATGTAACATCTGAAGAATGTAACGCCTGAAGAATGTAACACCTGAAGAATGTAACACCTGAAGAATGTAACACCTGAAGAATGTAACACATGAAGAATGTAACACCTGAAGAATGTAACACCTGAAGAATTTAACTCCTGAAGAATGTAACACCTGAAGAATGTAACACCTGAAGAATGTAACACCTGAAGAATGTAACACCTGAAGAATGTAACACTTGAGGAACGTAACACCTGAAGAATGTAACACCAGGAGAATGTAACACCTGAAGAATGTAACATTTGAAGAATGTAACACCTGAAGAATGTAACACCTGAAGAATGTAACTCCTGAAGAATGTAACACCTGAAGAATGTAACACCTGAAGAATGTAACACCTGAAGAATGTAACACCTGAAGAATGTAACACCTGAAGAATGTAACACCTGAAGAATGTAACTCCTGAGGAAAGTAACACCTGAAGAATGTAACTCCTGAAGAATGTAACACCTGAAGAATGTAACTCCTGAAGAATGTAACAACTGAAGAATGTAACACCTGAAGAATGTAACTCATGAAGAATGCAACACCTGAAGAATGAAACTCCTGAAGAATGTAACACTTGAAGAATGTAACACCTGAAGAATGTAACTCCTGAAGAATGTAACACCTGAAGAACGTAACTCCTGAAGAATGTAGCACCTGAAGAATGTAACACCTGAAGAATGTAACACCTGAAGAATGTAACACCTGAAGAATTTAACACCTGAAGAATGTAACACCTGAAGAATGTAACACCTGAAGAATGTAGCACGTGAAAAATGTAACACTTGAAGAATGTAACTCATGAAGAATATAACACCTGAAGAATGTAACACCTGAAGAATGTAACACCAGAAGAATGTAACACCTGAAGAATGTAACTCCTGAAGAATGTAACACCTGAAGAACGTAACTCCTGAAGAATGTAGCACCTGAAGAATGTAACACCTGAAGAATGTAGCACGTGAAAAATGTAACACTTGAAGAATGTAACTCCTGAAGAATATAACACCTGAAGAATGTAACACCTGAAGAATGTAACACCTGCAGAATGTAACACCTGAAGAATGTAACACCTGAAGAATGTAACACACGAAGAATGTAACACCTGAAGAATGTAGCTCCTGAAGAATGTAACACCTGAAGAACGTAACTCCTGAAGAATGTAGCACCTGAAGAATGTAACACCTGAAGAATGTAACACCTGAAGAATGTAGTACGTGACAAATGTAACACTTGAAGAATGTAACTCCTGAAGAATATAACACCTGAAGAATGTAACACCTGAAGAATGTAACACCTGAAGAATGTAACACCTGAAGAATGTAACACCTGAAGAATGTAACACCTGAAGAATGTAACACTTGAAGAATGTAACACCTGAAGAATGTAACACCTGAATAATGTAACACCTGAATAATATAACACCTGAAGAATGTAACTCCTGAAGAATGTATCACCTGAAGAATGTAACACCTGAAGAATGTAACACCTGAAGAATGTAACTCCTGAAGAACATAACTCCTGAAAATGGAACACCTGAAGAAAGTAACACCTGAAGAATGTAACACCTGAAGAATGTAACTCCTGAAGAATGTAACGCCTGAGGAATGTAACACCTGAAGAATGTAACACCTGAAGAATGTAACACCTGAAGAATGTAACACCTGAAGAATGAAACACCTGAAGAATGTAACACATGAAGAACGTAACGCCTGAAGAATGTAACACCTGAAGAATGTAACACTTGAAGAATGTAACTCCTGAAGAATGTAACTCCTGAAGAATGTAACTCCTGAAGAATGTAACACCTGAAGAATGTAACACCTGAAGAATGTTACACTTGAAGAATGTAACACCTGAAGAATGAAACACCTGAAGAATGTAACACCTGAAGAATGTAACACCTGAAGAATGTAACACCTGAAGAATGCAACACCAGAAGAATGTAACACCTGAAGAATGTACCATTTGACGAATGTAACACCTGAAGAATGTAACACCAGAAGAATGTAACAGTTGAAGAATGTAACACCTGAAGAATGTAACACCTGAAGAATGTAACTCCTGAAGATTGTAACACCTGAAGAAAGTAACACCTGAATAATGTAATACCTGAAGAATGTAACACCTGAAGAATGTAACACCTGAAGAATGTAATACCTGAAGAATGTAACACCTGAAGAATGTAACACCTGAAGAATGTAACACCTGAAGAATGTAACACCTGAAGAATGTAACTCCTGAAGAATGTAACATCTGAAGAATGCAACACCTGAAGAATGTAACACCTGAAGACTGTGACACCTGAAGAATGTAACACCTGAAAAATATAACACCTGAAGAATGTAACAGCTGAAGAATGTAACACCTGAAGAATGTAACACCTGAAGAATGTAACACCTGAAGAATGTAACACCTGAAGAATGTAGCACATGAAGAATGTAACACCTTGAAGAATGTAACACCTGAACAATGTAACACCTGAACAATGTAACATCTGAAGAATGTAACACCTGAAGAATGTTACATCTGAAGAATGTAACACCTGAAGAATGTAACACCTGAAGAATGTAACATCTGAAGAATGTGACACCTGAATAATGTAACACCTGAAGAATGTAACACATGAAGAATGTAACACCTGAAGAATGTAACACCTGAAGAATGTAACACCTGAAGAATATAACACCTGAAGAATGTAACACCTGAAGAATGTAACACCTGAAGAATGTAACACCTGAAGAATGTAACACCTGAAGAATACAACACCTGAAGAATGTAACACCTGAAGAATGTAACACCTGAAGAATGTAACACTTGAAGAATGTAAAACCTGAAGAATGTAACACCAGAAGAATGTAACACCTGAAGAATGTAACATCTGAAGAATGCAACACCTGAAGAATGTAACACCTGAAGAATGAAACATCTGAAGAATGTAACACCTGAAGAATGTAACACCTGAAGAATGTAACACCTGAAGAATGCAACACCTGAAGAATGTAACACCTGAAGAATGTAACACTTGAAGAATGTAACACCTGAAGAATGTAACACTTGAAGAATGTAACACCTGAAGAATGTAACACTTGAAGAATGTAACATCTGAAGAATGTAACACCTGAAGAATGTAACACCTGAAGAATGTAACATCTGAAGAATGTAACACTTGAAGAATGTAACACCTGAAGAATGTAACACCTGAAGAATGTAACACCTGAAGAATGTAACACCTGAAGAATGTAACACCTGAAGAATGTAACACATGAAGAATGTAACACCTGAAAAATGAAGAATGTAACACCTGAAGAATGTAACACCTGAAGAATGTAACACCTGAAGAATGTAACACCTGAAGAATGTAACACCTGAAGAATGTAACACCTGAAGAATGTAACACCTGAAGAATGTAACACCTGAAGAATGTAACACCTGAAGAATGTAATACCTGAAGAATGTAACACCTGAAGAATGTAACACCTGAAGAATGTAACACCTGAAGAATGTAACACCTGAAGAATGTAACACCTGAAGAATGTAACTCCTGAAGAATGTAACACCTGAAGAATGTAACTCCTGAAGAATGTAACACCTGAAGAATGTAACACCTGAAGAATGTAACACCTGAAGAATGTAACACCTGAAGAATGTAACACCTGAAGAATGTAACACCAGAAGAATGTAACACCTGAAGAATGTAACACCTGAAGAATGTAACACCTGAAGAATGTAACTCCTGAAGAATGTAACACCTGAAGAATGTAACTCCTGAAGAATGTAACACCTCAAGAATGTAACACCTGAAGAATGTAACACCTGAAGAATGTAACACCTGAAGAATGTAACGCCTGAAGAATGTAACACCTGAAGAATGTAACACCTGAAGAATGTAACACCTGAAGAATGTAACACCTGATGAATGTAACACCTGGAGAATGTAACACCTGAAAAATGTAACACCAGAAGAATGTAACACCTGAAGAATGTAACACCTGAAGAATGTAACACTTGAAGAATGTAAAACCTGAAGAATGTAACACCTGGAGAATGTAACACCTGAAGAATGTAACACCTGAAGAATGTAACACCTGAAGAATGTAACACCTGAAGAATATAACACCTGAAAATGTAACACCTGAAGAATGTAACACTTGAAGAATGTAACACCTGAAGAATGTAACATCTGAAGAATGTAACACCTGAAGAATGTAACACCTGAAGAATGTAACATCTGAAGAATGTAACACCTGAAGAATGTAACACCTGAAGAAAGTAACACCTGAAGAATGTAACACCTGAAGAATGTAACTCCTGAAGAATGTAACACCTGAAGAATGTAACTCCTGAAGAATGTAACACCTGAGGAATGAAACACCTGAAGAATGTAACACCTGAAGAATGTAACACCTGAAGAATGTAACACCTGAAGAATGTAACACCTGAAGAATGTAACACTTGAAGAATGTAACACCTGAAGAATGTAACACCTGAAGAATGTAACACCTGAAGAATGTAACACCTGATGAATGTAACACCTGAAGAATGTAACTCCTGAAGAATGTAACACCTGAAGAATGTAACACCTGAAGAATGTAACACCTGAAGAATGTAACACCTGAAGAATGTAACACCTGAAGAATGTAACTCCTGAAGAAAGTAACACCTGAAGAATGTAACTCCTGAAGAATGTAACACCTGAAGAATGTAACACCTGAAGAATGTAACTCCTGAAGAATGTAACACCTGAAGAATGTAACACCTGAAGAATGTAACACCTGAAGAATGTAACTCCTGAAGAATGTAACACCTGAAGAATGTACCTCCTGAAGAATGTAACACCTGAAGAATGTAACACCTGAAGAATGTAACACCTGAAGAATGTAACACCTGAAGAATGTAACACCTGAAGAATGTAACACCTGAAGAATGTAACACCTGAAGAATGTAACACCTGAAGAATGTAACACCTGAAGAATGTAACACCTGAAGAATGTAACACCTGAAGAATGTAACACCTGAAGAATGTAACTCCTGAAGAAAGTAACACCTGAAGAATGTAACTGCTGAAGAATGTAACACCTGAAGAATGTAACACCTGAAGAATGTAACTCCTGAAGAATGTAACACCTGAAGAATGTAACACCTGAAGAATGTAACACCTGAAGAATGTAACTCCTGAAGAATGTAACACCTGAAGAATGTAACTCCTGAAGAATGTAACACCTGAAGAATGTAACACCTGAAGAATGTAACACCTGAAGAATGTAACACCTGAAGAATGTAACACCTGAAGAATGTAACACCTGAAGAATGTAACACCTGAAGAATGTAACACCTGAAGAATGTAACACCTGAAGAATGTAACACTTGAAGAATGTAACACCTGAAGAATGTAACACCTGAAGAATGTAACACCTGAAGAATGTAACTCCTGAAGAATGTAACACCTGAAGAATGTAACACCTGAAGAATGTAACACCTGAAGAATGTAACACCTGAAGAATGTAACACCTGAAGAATGTAACTCCTGAAGAAAGTAACACCTGAAGAATGTAACTCCTGAAGAATGTAACACCTGAAGAATGTAACTCCTGAAGAATGTAACACCTGAAGTATGTAACACCTGAAGAATGTAACTCCTGAAGAATGCAACACCTGAAGAATGAAACTCCTGAAGAATGTAACACCTGAAGAATGTAACACCTGAAGAATGTAACTCCTGAAGAATGTAACACCTGAAGAACGTAACTCCTGAAGAATGTAGCACCTGAAGAATGTAACACCTGAAGAATGTAACACCTGAAGAATGTAACACTTGAAGAATGTAACACCTGAAGAATGTAACACCTGAAGAATGTAACACCTGAAGAATGTAACTCCTGAAGAATGTAACACCTGAAGAATGTAACACCTGAAGAATGTAACACCTGAAGAATGTAACACCTGAAGAATGTAACACCTGAAGAATGTAACTCCTGAAGAAAGTAACACCTGAAGAATGTAACTCCTGAAGAATGTAACACCTGAAGAATGTAACTCCTGAAGAATGTAACACCTGAAGAATGTAACACCTGAAGAATGTAACTCCTGAAGAATGCAACACCTGAAGAATGAAACTTCTGAAGAATGTAACACCTGAAGAATGTAACACCTGAAGAATGTAACTCCTGAAGAATGTAACACCTGAAGAACGTAACTCCTGAAGAATGTAGCACCTGAAGAATGTAACACCTGAAGAATGTAACACCTGAAGAATGTAACACCTGAAGAATGTAACACCTGAAGAATGTAACACTTGAAGAATGTAACACCTGAAGAATGTAGCACGTGAAGAATGTAACACGTGAAGAATGTAACTCCTGAAGAATGTAACACCTGAAGAATGTAACACCTGAAGAATGTAACACCTGAAGAATGTAACACCTGAAGAATGTTACACCTGAAGAATTTAACACCTGAAGAATGTAACACTTGAAGAATGTAACACCTGAAGAATGTAACACCAGAAGAATGTAACACCTGAAGAACGTACCATTTGAAGAATGTAACACCTGAAGAATGTAACACCTGAAGAACGTACCATTTGAAGAATGTAACACCTGAAGAATGTAACACCTGAAGAATGTAACACTTGAAGAATGTAACTCCTGAAGAATGTAACTCCTGAAGAATGTAACTTCTGAAGAATGTAACACCTGAAGAATGTAACACCTGAAGAATGTTACACTTGAAGAATGTAACACCTGAAGAATGTAACACCTGAAGAATGTAACACCTGAAGAATGTAACACCTGAAGAATGTAACACCTGAAGAATGCAACACCAGAAGAATGTAACACCTGAAGAACGTACCATTTGAAGAAGGTAACACCTGAAGAATGTAACACCAGAAGAATGTAACAGTTGAAGAATGTAGCACCTGAAGAATGTAACACATGAAGAATGTAACTCCTGAAGATTGTAACACCTGAAGAATGTAACACCTGAAGAATGTAATACCTGAAGAATGTAACACCTGAAGAATGTAACACATGAAGAATGTAATACCTGAAGAATGTAACACCTGAAGAATGTAACACCTGAAGAATGTAACACCTGAAGAATGTAACACCTGAAGAATGTAACTCCTGAAGAATGTAACATCTGAAGAATGCAACACCTGAAGAATGTAACACCTGAAGAATGTGACACCTGAAGAATGTAACACCTGAAAAATATAACACCTGAAGAATGTAACAGCTGAAGAATGTAACACCTGAAGAATGTAACACCTGAAGAATGTAACACCTGAAGAATGTAACACCTGAACAATGTAACACCTGAACAATGTAACATCTGAAGAATGTAACACCTGAAGAATGTTACATCTGAAGAATGTAACACCTGAAGAATGTAACACCTGAAGAATGTAACATCTGAAGAATGTAACACCTGAAAAATATAACACCTGAAGAATGTAACCGCTGAAGAATGTAACACCTGAAGAATGTAACACCTGAAGAATGTAACACCTGAAGAATGTAACACCTGCAGAATGTAACACCTGAAGAATGTAACACCTGAAGAATGTAACACACGAAGAATGTAACACCTGAAGAATGTAACAAGAATGTAACACTTGAAGAATGTAACACTGAAGAATGTAACATCAGAAGAATGTAACATCTGAAGAAGGTAACACCTGAAGAATGTAACACCTGAAGAATGTAACACCTGTAGAATACAACACCTGAAGAATGTAACACCTGAAGAATGAAACACCTGAAGAATGTAACACCTGAAGAATGTAACTCCTGAAGAATGTAACACCTGAAGAATGTAACTCCTGAAGAATGTAACACCTGAAGAATGTAACACCTGAAGAATGTAACACCTGAAGAATGTAACACCTGAAGAATGTAACACCTGAAGAATGTAACACCTGAAGAATGTAACACCTGAAGAATGTAACACCTGAAGAATGTAACACCTGAAGAATGTAACACCTGAAGAATGTAACACCTGAAGAATGTAACACCTGAAGAATGTAACACCTGGAGAATGTAACAAGAATGTAACACCTGAAGAATGTAACTCACTCCTGAAGAATGTAACACCTGAAGAATGTAACACCTGAAGAATGTAACACCTGAAGAATGTAACACCTGAAGAATGTAACACCTGAAGAATGAAACAACTGAAGAATGTAACACCTGACGAATGAAACACCTGAAGAATTTAACACCTGAAGTATGTAACACCTGAAGAATGTAACACCTGAAGAATGTAACACATGAAGAATGTAACACCTGAAGAATGTAACACCTGAAGAATGTAACACCTGAAGAACGTAACACCTGAAGAATGTAACACCTGAAGAATGTAACACTTGAAGAATGTAACACCTGAAGAATGTAACACTGAAGAATGTAACACCTGAAGAATGTAACTCCTGAATGTAACACCTGAAGAATGTAACACCTGAAGAATGTAACACCTGAAGAATGTAACACCTGAAGAATGTAACACCTGAAGAATGTAACCCTGAAGAATGTAACTCCTGAAGAATGTAACACCTGAAGAATGTAACTCCTGAAGAATGTAACACCTGAAGAATGTAACACCTGAAGGATGTAACTCCTGAAGAATGCAACACCTGAAGAATGAAACTCCTGAAGAATGTAACACCTGAAGAATGTAACACCTGAAGAATGTAACTCCTGAAGAATGTAACACCTGAAGAACGTAACTCCTGAAGAATGTAGCACCTGAAGAATGTAACACCTGAAGAATGTAACACCTGAAGAATGTAACACCTGAAGAATGTAACACCTGAAGAATGTAACACCTGAAGAATGTAACACCTGAAGAATGTAGCACGTGAAGAATGTAACACGTGCAGAATGTAACTCCTGAAGAATGTAACACCTGAAGAATGTAACACCTGAAGAATGTAACACCTGAAGAATGTAACACCTGAAGAATGTTACACCTGAAGAATTTAACACTTGAAGAATGTAACACTTGAAGAATGTAACACCTGAAGAATGTAACACCTGAAGAATGTAACACCTGAATAATATAACACCTGAAGAATGTAACTCCTGAAGAATGTAACACCTGAAGAATGAAACTCCTGAAGAATGTATCACCTGAAGAATGTAACACCTGAAGAATGTAACACCTGAAGAATGTAACACCTGAAGAACGTAACTCCTGAAAATGGAACACCTGAAGAACGTAACACCTGAAGAATGTAACACCTGAAGAATGTAACTCCTGAAGAATGTAACACACGAAGAATGAAACACCTGAAGAATGAAACACCTGAAGAACGTAACACCTGAAGAATGTAACACCTGAAGAATGTAACTCCTGAAGAATGTAACACATGAAGAATGAAACACCTTTGTAGATGAATGGTTCAGAGAACCGACATGTTGATAAATTAGACACATGTGCAATGAGTTGCACTTGTGTCTAATTTATCAACATGTCGGTTCTTTGAACCATTCATCTACAAACCTGTCAGACACTGCAACTTCTTGGGATCTTAATACTTGGGAATTCTCCGCTTGCCTAATTCTTGGGCACCACCTACTTCAACATTGAACAAATGTTACACGACCTATGACTGCTACACCTCTCCTGCCAACGGTTTATAAGCTCCTTCTCAGCACGTATGCCGTATTCTATTCAAGATTGATGGACTGACCACATCGACTCAAGGTTGAGGGACTGATTACCTCATTCTCCTCCTGTTCTTCAAGATTCTCCTTTGTATGGACTGATGAAGCCACTGTGTGGCGAAACGTTTCCTCAATAAAGATACCCAAGAGTTGCACATGTGTCTAATTTATCAATGAAACACCTGAAGAATGTAACACATGAAGAATGTAACACCTGAAGAATGTAACACCTGAAGAATGTAACACTTGAAGAATGTAACTCCTGAAGAATGTAACTCCTGAAGAATGTAACTCCTGAAGAATGTAACACCTGAAGAATGTAACACCTGAAGAATGTTACACTTGAAGAATGTAACACCTGAAGAATGTAACACCTGAAGAATGTAACACCTGAAGAATGTAACACCTGAAGAATGTAACACCTGAAGAATGCAACACCAGAAGAATGTAACACCTGAAGAATGTACCATTTGAAGAATGTAACACCTGAAGAATGTAACACCAGAAGAATGTAACAGTTGAAGAATGTAACACCTGAAGAATGTAACACCTGAAGAATGTAACTCCTGAAGATTGTAACACCTGAAGAATGTAACACCTGAAGAATGTAATACCTGAAGAATGTAACACCTGAAGAATGTAACACATGAAGAATGTAATACCTGAAGAATGTAATACCTGAAGAATGTAACACCTGAAGAATGTAACACCTGAAGAATGTAACACCTGAAGAATGTAACACCTGAAGAATGTAACATCTGAAGAATGCAACACCTGAAGAATGTAACACCTGAAGAATTTGACACCTGAAGAATGTAACACCTGAAAAATATAACACCTGAAGAATGTAACAGCTGAAGAATGTAACACCTGAAGAATGTAACACCTGAAGAATGTAACACCTGAAGAATGTAACACCTGAAGAATGTAACACCTGAAGAATGTAACACCTTGAAGAATGTAACACCTGAACAATGTAACACCTGAACAATGTAACATCTGAAGAATGTAACACCTGAAGAATGTAACATCTGAAGAATGTAACACCTGAAGAATGTAACACTTGAAGAATGTAACATCTGAAGAATGTGACACCTGAATAATGTAACACCTGAAGAATGTAACACATGAAGAATGTAACACCTGAAGAATGTAACACCTGAAGAATGTAACACCTGAAGAATGTAACATCTGAAGAATGTAACATCTGAAGAATGTAACACCTGAAGAATGTAACACCTGAAGAATGTAACACCTGTAGAATACAACACCTGAAGAATGTAACACCTGAAGAATGTAACACCTGTAGAATGTAACACTTGAAGAATGTAACACCTGAAGAATGTAACACCAGAAGAATGTAACACCTGAAGAATGTAACATCTGAAGAATGCAACACCTGAAGAATGTAACACCTGAAGAATGAAACATCTGAAGAATGTAACACCTGAAGAATGTAACACCTGAAGAATGTAACACCTGAAGAATGCAACACCTGAAGAATGTAACACCTGAAGAATGTAACACTTGAAGAATGTAACACCTGAAGAATGTAACTCATGAAGAATGTAACACCTGAAGAATGTAACACCTGAAGAATGTAACACCTGAAGAATGCAACACCTGATGAATGTAACACCTGAAGAATGTAACACCTGAAGAATATAGCTCCTTAAGGATGTAACACCTGAAGAATGTAACACCTGAAGAATGTAACGTCTGAAGAATGTAACACCTGAAGAATGTAACACCTGAAGAATGTAACATCTGAAGAATGTAACACCTGAAGAATGTAACACCTGAAGAATGTAACACCTGAAGAATGTAACTCATTAAGAATGTAACTCCTGAAGAATGTAACATCTGAAGAATGTAACACCTGAAGAATGTAACACCTGAAGAATGTAACACCTGAAGAATGTAACACCTGAAGAATGTAACACCTGAAGAATGTAACACCTTGAAGAATGTAACACCTGAAGAATGTAACACCTGAAGAATGTAACATCTGAAGAATGTAACACCTGAAGAATGTAACATCTGAAGAATGTAACACCTGAAGAATTTAACACCTGAAGAATGTAACACCTGAAGAATGTAACACCTGAAGAATGTAACATGTGAAGAATGTAACACCTGAAGAATGTAACACCTGAAGAATGTAACACCTGAGGAATGTAACACCTGAAGAATGTAACACCTGAGGAATGTAACACCTGAAGAATGTAACACCTGAAGAATGTTTGTAACACCTGAAGAACGTTAGTTGCTTGTAACACCTGAAGAATGTTTGTTGTCTGCAACACCTGCAAAATGTCGCCAGGTGTCTCAGTCTCCCGGACTTTTTATGAGATGAGCGGCTGCCAGAGTGTGGAGTCTGAAGGTGATGCCTTCAGCATCCCCGTCCGTCCTGGAGGGAGCCACCACGTCACCAGACACAGATGGGACCACAAGACACAGATGGGACCACAAGACACAGATGGGACCACAAGACACAGATGGTGCCACATGACACAGATGGGACCTCAAGACACAGCTGGGACCATAAGACACAGATGCAACCACAAGACACAGATGGTACCACAAGACAGATGGGACCTCAAGACACAGCTGGGACCAATAAGACACAGATGGGACCACAAGACACAGATGGGACCACAGAACACAGATGGGGCCACACGACACACATGGAACCACAAGACAGAGATGGAACCACAAGACACAGTTGGGACCTCAAGACACAGTTGGGACCTCAAGACACAGTTGGGACCTCAAGACACAGTTGGGACCTCAAGACACAGTTGGGACCTCAAGACACAGTTGGGACCACAAGACACAGTTGGAACCTCAAGACACAGTTGGGACCTCAAGACACTGTTGGGACCTCAAGACACAGTTGGGACCACAAGACACAGTTGGGACCACAAGACACAGTTGGGACCTCAAGACACAGTTGGGACTTCAAGACACAGTTGGGACCACAAGACACAGTTGGGACCTCAAGACACAGTTGGGACCACAAGACACAGTTGGGACCTCAAGACACAGTTGGGACCTCAAGACACAGTTGGGACCACAAGACACAGTTGGAACCTCAAGACACAGTTGGGACCTCAAGACACTGTTGGGACCTCAAGACACAGTTGGGACCACAAGACACAGTTGGGACCACAAGACACAGTTGGGACCTCAAGACACAGTTGGGACCTCAAGACACAGTTGGGACCACAAAACACAGTTGGGACCTCAAGACACAGTTGGGACCTCAAGACACAGTTGGGACCTCAAGACACAGTTGGGACCTCAAGACACAGTTGGGACCTCAAGACACAGTTGGGACCTCAAGACACAGTTGGGAACACAAGACACAGTTGGGACCTCAAGACACAGTTGGGACCTCAAGACACAGTTGGGACCACAAGACACAGTTGGAACCTCAAGACACAGTTGGGACCTCATGACACAGTTGGGACCTCAAGACACAGTTGGGACCACAAGACACAGTTGGAACCTCAAGACACAGTTGGGACCACAAGACACAGTTGGAACCTCAAGACACAGTTGGGACCACAAGACACAGTTGGGACCTCAAGACACAGTTGGGACCACAAGACACAGTTGGGACCACAAGACACAGTTGGGACCACAAGACACAGTTGGGACCACAAGACACAGTTGGGACCACAAGACACAGTTGGGACCACAAGACACAGTTGGAACCTCAAGACACAGTTGGGACCACAAGACACAGTTGGGACCACAAGACACAGTTGGAACCTCAAGACACAGTTGGGACCACAAGACACAGTTGGGACCACAAGACACAGTTGGGACCACAAGACACAGTTGAGGCCACAAGACACAGTTGGGACGTCAAGACACAGTTGGGACCTCAAGACACAGTTGGGACCTCAAGACACAGTTGGGACCTCAAGACACAGTTGGGACCTCAAGACACAGTTGGGACCTCAAGACACAGTTGGGACCACAAGACACAGTTGGAACCTCAAGACACAGTTGGGACCTCAAGACACTGTTGGGACCTCAAGACACAGTTGGGACCACAAGACACAGTTGGGACCACAAGACACAGTTGGGACCTCAAGACACAGTTGGGACTTCAAGACACAGTTGGGACCACAAGACACAGTTGGGACCTCAAGACACAGTTGGGACCACAAGACACAGTTGGGACCTCAAGACACAGTTGGGACCTCAAGACACAGTTGGGACCACAAGACACAGTTGGAACCTCAAGACACAGTTGGGACCTCAAGACACTGTTGGGACCTCAAGACACAGTTGGGACCACAAGACACAGTTGGGACCACAAGACACAGTTGGGACCTCAAGACACAGTTGGGACCTCAAGACACAGTTGGGACCACAAAACACAGTTGGGACCTCAAGACACAGTTGGGACCTCAAGACACAGTTGGGACCTCAAGACACAGTTGGGACCTCAAGACACAGTTGGGACCTCAAGACACAGTTGGGACCTCAAGACACAGTTGGGAACACAAGACACAGTTGGGACCTCAAGACACAGTTGGGACCTCAAGACACAGTTGGGACCACAAGACACAGTTGGAACCTCAAGACACAGTTGGGACCTCATGACACAGTTGGGACCTCAAGACACAGTTGGGACCACAAGACACAGTTGGAACCTCAAGACACAGTTGGGACCACAAGACACAGTTGGAACCTCAAGACACAGTTGGGACCACAAGACACAGTTGGGACCTCAAGACACAGTTGGGACCACAAGACACAGTTGGGACCACAAGACACAGTTGGGACCACAAGACACAGTTGGGACCACAAGACACAGTTGGGACCACAAGACACAGTTGGGACCACAAGACACAGTTGGAACCTCAAGACACAGTTGGGACCACAAGACACAGTTGGGACCACAAGACACAGTTGGAACCTCAAGACACAGTTGGGACCACAAGACACAGTTGGGACCACAAGACACAGTTGGGACCACAAGACACAGTTGAGGCCACAAGACACAGTTGGGACGTCAAGACACAGTTGGGACCACAAGACACAGTTGGGACATCAAGACACAGTTGGGACCTCAAGACACAGTTGGGACCTGAAGACACAGTTGGGACCACAAGACACAGTTGGGACCACAAGACACAGTTGGAACCTCAAGACACAGTTGGGACCACAAGACACAGTTGGGACCTGAAGACACAGTTGGGACCACAAGACACAGTTGGGACCACAAGACACAGTTGGAACCTCAAGACACAGTTGGGACCACAAGACACAGTTGGGACCTCAAGACACAGTTGGGACCACAAGACACAGTTGGGATCACAAGACACAGTTGGGATCACAAGACACAGTTGGGATCACAAGACACAGATGGGACCACAAGATACAGCTGGGACCACAAGACACAGTTGGGACCACAAGACACAGTTGGGACCTCAAGACACAGTTGGGACCACAAGACACAGTTGGGATCACAAGACACAGTTGGGATCACAAGACACAGATGGGACCACAAGACACAGTTGGGACCACAAGACACAGTTGGGATCAGAAGACACGGTTGGGACCACAAGACACAGATGGGACCACAAGACACAGTTGGGACCACAAGACACAGTTGGGACCTCAAGACACAGTTGGGACCTCATGACACAGTTGGGGCCTCAAGACACAGTTGGGACCTCAAGACACAGTTGGGACCACAAGACACAGTTGGGACCACAAGACACAGTTGGGATCACAAGACACGGTTGGGACCACAAGACACAATTGGGACCTCATGACACAGTTGGGGCCTCAAGACACAGTTGGGACCTCAAGACACAGTTGGGACCACAAGACACAGTTGGGATCACAAGACACAGTTGGGACCACAAGACACAGTTGGGATCACAAGACATAGTTGGGACCTCAAGACACAGTTGGGAACACAAGACACAGTTGGGACCACAAGACACAGTTGGGACCACAAGACACAGTTGGGATCACAAGACACGGTTGGGACCACAAGACACAGTT